>NC_065527.1:31626149-31674474 GCF_006386435.1 Epinephelus moara | reverse complement strand
CAGTCAGTAGAGTCTCAGCATCAGTTACAGTTACGACTGAGCTACAGCAGCACGGCAAGCAGCATTAGCAGTGTCCCGGTACATAGCATTAGCAGCCGGCTTCTCCTCAGCTGTATCCCGGCAGCAGCGTTAGCAGCAGAGAAGCCGGACTTGCTCGAATGGCCCGCTGGAAAACCGAAGATCAAGGACGCGGCGACGCGGCCCTGCCACGCCCGTGGGCAAACAAATCAGTCTCCAGCATGCCACTGTCCAGCAACCTCGAATCTGTAGGGGAGGGGGGGCGGACACAACTCGCGGCAGTATTTTGAATTTGAGTGCAGTGACCGTTTTGGCCACATTCTTACATACAGCGCCTTTAAGTTGGTTATGACGGCAAACTGCTGTCAGATCAAGACCCTGGTGAGGACAACGAACCAAAGATATTCTTTGGTCCTGCAACTCCAGCAGCTGTCCAAGTGGCTGCTTTCAGATGATCTTGCAGATGAAGATACTGGATGTGGAGGTCCTGAGCTGGTGTTGTTACATATGGTCTGTGGTTGTGAGAATGGTTGGATGTACTGCCAAATTCGCAGAAACATCATTGGAGACGGATTATGGTAGTGAAATGAACATTCAGTTAATTAGCAAAAGCTCTGGTGGACATTCCTGCAGTTAGTATGGCAATGGCACGCTCCCTCAATACATCTCTGTTATTGTGTCATGTGATCAAACTGCACATTATTGAATAAGCTTTTATTGTGACCATCTCAAGGCACACCTGTGTAGTAATGATGCTGTTTAATCAGCATCTTGTCAGGTAGATGGATTATCTTAGAAAAGCAGAGGTGCTCACTAACACGGATTTTAGCAAATTATAAATATATCTATTAAGTGCATAAAAAAGTCTCAGATCTTTAACTTAAACCTGTGAAAAATGGGAGCCACTACAAAAGTGTTGCCTTTAAATTTTTGTTAAGTGTGGAATGATTGGTCAAATTTGCAGAGAAGTGGGATGTCGGTGGCTTAGTTCGAGCAGGCGCCCCATGTACAAAGGCACAGTCCTCACTGCACCGGCCAGGGTTCAGCACCGGCTTGCAGCCTCTTGCTGCGTCAGTCCCACTCTCTCTCCCCCCTTCACACTTAGCTGTCCTATCCATTAAAGGCTAAAAGCCCCAAAAAATAATCCTAGAAAAAAAATTGCAGAAAAGTTGTGTTGATCGAACAGAATTGCAAGGTGTGCATAATTCACAGGGATTGGTTGAATTTGGGTTGATTGCTGCGATCACAACATCCTGGAGGGCTGAAATATCAACATCAGTATCGGCCTCACAAGTCCAGTAGTGGTCGGGCTATAGTTATTAATCCATCTGGAATTTCATCAGTAAAGCAGCCGCATGCTCTTGTTGTATTTCTAATCTCATCTGGTCCATTTGTCTGAACCAACCAGCAGTGAGTGATGCATCTTGCCCGCCAACTGCATTTGCAGTCGACACAGAAGCTGATTGAGGTTACTAGGCACCACTAATATGAGCAGTTTGTCAAAGAAATATACAAGAAGACTGTAGAGGCAATCAGTTTGTCAGTTTTACAAGCACAAATGAAAACATCCTTCAGGCACAATCTTCTAAGTTAACATTGTGATTGTGTTGACCTCCAGTATATTTTCTATACAGAGTACCAAGTGTAATCAGTCATCTTCCTTCTGCTGCGATGACGACCATGTGAGGTTGAAACTGATCGCCTGACACAATAAAGACTTTTAAAAGAATGCTTCTCCTTGTTCTTCCTAAAAGTCAAGTCAGTTTTATAGCCCAATATCACCAATTTCCCCTAATTGGCTTCAGAATCTGTAGCGCATACGACTCCCTCTGTCCTTAGACTCTTTAATCAGATCAAAAAATGCTTAAACAGGACAAAAATAAATTAAAAAGAAACTTCAGGAAGAGTAACAGAGGATGGACAGACAGGAAATAGATGTTTTTACTGAATAACCAACAGAATAAAATCACAGTATAGACAAAAGTACAAACATTATGCATGTAAACATATATGAAGAACATGGATCGGTGAGGATGTCGAGCAGCTTCCAATTGTAGCCAAACAGATAGAGCCTGAGCCACACGACCTCTCCTCCACCATGATACCTGGAGGGAGGACAGACTAAACAAAGGCACAAGAAGTAAAACTGAAGCACATTATTCATAAAGATATAAGAATGACTACACAGAGGAAGAGAGAGATGAGAGGAAAGTGCCTGAAGAAGGTTTTTATTTTCTGCAACCAATCGAAGAAATATGTCGATATAAAAGATGTCAGCTTAAGCCGTGCAGTTTTTTGTAGCCATTTTCTAGATTGGGAAGATGACGTCCTCATTTTTGAATTTTATGGTTGTTTTTATGCAACGCTCTCTCATACCTAAATGATAGAAGAGGTTGATTTCCAGTTTATATGTCTAGGACTTTTATTTTGAAAGTTAAGAAGGGAGGAATTGAAGCTAATGTGCTGCTGCTGACAGTGTAGGAGGGAATTAAGAGTTGGCCATCTTGGTTCAGACTATGAGGCCTCTGTGTTATTATTTTATTGTGTTCATAAGTATGGACGCAACGCTAGCATGCAGCAGACTGGCAGCAAGTAGGTATCAGCTAATGTCCTGTATGGTAAACAGTACTGCAAAACTAGGAGCGCTCGAGATGATCAGTTTCGCTGCACTGTTTCGATGTGCGTACATGTGTCTGTGTGAGACAGAGAGCAGAGGTGTAGCCTTGTAGTAGAGGGCTGCATTGGGATTGGGTCCCGCTGGGTCCCACGGGACCCAACCCAAATCTTGCGGGAGCGGGCGGGAACGGGCGGCTAAAAAAACCACTGTGGGATCGGGATGTAGCCTATACCGACAAGATGGAGTTAACAAATGATGTGGAAAAGAAGCTCAAACAAGGTCTGAAGGCGCACTGAGCCCTCTACTTCCCAGCGCTCTCAAAGCTGGCGCGTTTAATCTTCAGTATCCCCACATCCAGTGCGCCTTCAGAGCGGGCCTTTAGTGTCTGTCGGCGCATCTTGGAAGAGAGACGCACGGGACTGGGACTGCAGTCGGTCAGCAACATTCTCTTCCTCCACAGCAATATTATGGCCTAGTGATTCATTTGTTAAATTCATTCGTTTCATTCGTTAACTTTGTTTATTTTATGTTATTTATTAGTGTTATTTGAGCCACTCACAGCCTACTCTCGTTGCTATTTGTTAATTACATAGAGGCCTGATGATGCCGGTGTTATTGAGCATAGGCTTTATCTTTATCTCATTAATGTTTCTTATTCAGGTCTNGCGGGTGCGGGCAGGAGTGTAACACACACGTTGCGGTTGCGGGCGGTAATGGTCAGAAATTCAGCAGGAGCGGGATGAAGAAAACAGTCCCGCGCAGGGCTCTACCTTGTAGTAACAGAGCAGTGTGCCCCTAAATGACATATTACATTAGCATTGAGTAGAATTAAAATTTTGGCACAAACATTTACCCACCAGTGTGGTGGAAAGTCTGCCAAGGTTTACTGGTCAAACAGAAAAATTTACTCGCATGTGGTGCTTGGTGGGTGTATTTAATTAAATACTTATGAGAGCATAGTTAAGTGTGTGGACTTTATTTTTCATCTCTTGGCATTGAATACATACTTTTATCATTAACGTAACATCACATGACATATGTAACTACTGTAGGGTGCTTCACATATAGCATACTAGGCTACGTTGTCATTAAAAGAAATCAACGTTGACTTTGGGAGGCAAACACCAGTCTCCTGGGTGAAAGTCCTGTGTTTGTTTGACTCACCAATCCTAGAGGTGCTTCTTTGATATTTCGACAACATAATGTAGACTTTATTATTTTCTTTTTAAAAATTTCCTTGGGGGGCTTTTAGCCTTTTATTTGATAGGACAGTGTTGACGGTGAAGCGGGGAGAGAGGGGGTGGCATGCAGCAGAGGGCTGCATGTTAGAATTGAACCTGCAGCTGCTGCGCCAAGGACACAGCCTTTGTACATGGGCCGCCTGCACTACCTGGTGAGCTACTCAGCGCCCCAATGTTGTGTGGACAGTTTATATCCTTCGTCAGCTAACTTTCTCCTCTGCTCCTGTAATAATTACTAAGGCCACTAGAGGATGCCACTTTAAAGTGAATGCTCGTATGGGTCGTAACAGGCTACTTCCACAGTCAAACCTATGTAGTTGTTTATCGGTGAGAGAGGGCTGTTTTATGTCTCTGCGCGGGTGACAGCCATGGCAAGAGGCATTATGTTTTAGGACTGTCCTTCCGTACAACCTGTTTCATGAACGTGATATGTCAGGAACACTTTGAGGGATTTTTTTTTAAAATTTGGCACAAACATCCACTTGGACTCAATGATGAACTTAGATTTTGGTGGTCAAAGGTCAAGGTCACTGTAACCTCACAAACCAAGTTTTTAGCCATGACTCAAGAATTTACCATGACAAAATTCACAGAATATCCAATAGAATAAAATGATGAAGCGGAGCCCCTTCAGTGGATCTTCAACAGGAGTCTTCCAACAGGCCAAGTCCTGGTGCAGTGGAAAACATCTTGTCTCGTACAGGTGCCCAAAGACAGAAAGACCATGCGATTGGACAAGCTGGTTAAAAAAGCTGGCTCAGTGCTCGGCAGGAGATTGGACCCCCTAAGAACTGTGGTGGAGAGGAGCACATTTAACAAACTGAAAGCTATAATGGAGCGACAGAGGAGCAGCTGCACTAGTCGGCTCATCTCACTGCATTTCAGAACGGAGTGTTTCAGGAGATCCTTTGTCCCCACGGCAATAAGTCTGTTAAACACCTCCTGAATCCAGTCACACACACACTAACATACATCACATTAGCCACCACTGGACTAGACTGTGGAATGGACAATTTTATTTTAATTTCATTTCTCTTTATGCACTTATTCTTAACTTATTTAATTTTATGTCTATTTTAATACCGCTCTGTTGTTGATGAGGGGAAGTGCGGTTGTTTTTTTGTTTTTTTATAAGTTGCTAGACAGTTGAATTTCCCTTTGGGGATAAAAAGACCAAAAATCATCAAAACCAAGTGTTTTTAGTGAGTCATTGCTGCATTTTCTGCGACTTTTTACCCCCCAAACGTGGTTGTTTTTTGTGCCGGCATATTGCTGTGTTTCCTGCAAGATATCGCTGTGTTTCCTGCTGGGATTGTGCCAACAGAACCTGGTATTTTAAGCCAAAATGTGGCATTTTTCCGAACCACATCCAAGTGGTTTTGAGCCTAAACCTAACCACACATTATACACGCTACGCTACCTTGTCGAAGGGTAAAGTTTCAACACTTCCACTACAAAATAATGTACAAATGTAATGTGTCTGTAGTTTGCTGAAATGTACAGTACCAACATTTATTCTGAGGATTGGGTTGCAAATTTAAGGATCACTGATATCAGAACGGCCCTTGCTCAGGATGTTGAGCAGGTGGCCCCTTAATCACAAGGTTGTCAGTCGGTTCCTTGACTCCACCTGTCCGCATTTTGAAGTGTCCTTGAGCAAGACACTGAGCCCGAAGTTGTAGCTCTGCCACCATCAGTGTATGATTGTGTGTGTTATTGGGTGAATGAGAGGCAAATTGTAAAGCACTTTGTCTGGTAAGGTAGAAGGTAGCTGTATAAAGCAGTCCACTTACCATCAGCTGATTCTGATCAGTGCCTGATTTCATCATCTATTAGTTATTAAGAGTCAGATATCATTCAACATCCTTCATATCTGATGTGGCTCCTTCTGTGTGAGGATTTTTTTTGTTTCAGTTGTCCACGTGAATCTCTGATAATGGCAAAAAATATTGGATCTTGATCGTATTAGTGATGATAAAATGTGCATAACAACAGAAATATTAATGGTGATGGTGATGGAGTTTGTGGTCCGCATGCTGCTTCAGAGGCTTTTCCACACTGCCAAGAATAACTGGGGGAAACACTGAATACTTGTGATTGTTTGAAATGTTTTGGCAGGAAGACGCTAAATTTTAGGAGATTGAATACTGGCACAAAACAGCAGCTTCACTCCAAAAATATCAGCGTTGACTTCTTGGAAAACCTGCGTGGGTCAAACCAGGAAACAGTTTACAGTACGTTCTAATGGCATGTTCCTGAAATGTAATCTGTGCAGGGGTACAATCAAACTTAAATACAATGACAGAAGGAATAAAATACAGGAGAAATGCAAATGAGTTATTTCTGCAGACGAGATAAAACAAGCTCAGTTTGTGGTTGTCAGCTGAGAGCTCTAATTAATATTAATGTAACATGCAAATAAAAGTGAGACTTCACTTCTGTCGTCTGCAGAAAAAGAGGTATAGAAAAGCTGGTCTTTATCCAGCCCTGCAGGGAGCCGTGTGACGGAGAAACAAACCAACAGTAAACATGTCGTCCTGCACATGATGAAGTGCCTGTCTGAGCCAATCACTGACAAATATGTCCCCTCCTTTCTGGAGCTGGAACTGTTGTTACCCCTCCGGGCCAATCAGCTTAACATCGATCTGGAGCTGAGTCCCGCCCACAGCTTCATCAGTGAGGACAGAGAGAGGTCACATGATGTTACACAGTCAGATGTAGGAAATAGAATTAAAAGACAAACATACAATTGACAAATTATACGATAAAAATTAGTGTTTGAGCCCATTTGTATGTTTCTTTGGGGTCACTGCTCCATTCAAGGAGGACATAAACAATACTGTGCTTAAAAAAATCAAATTGAAAGGATATTTACATTTTTGTTTACAGTAAACCAAATGAGACATCATAGGGTGGCTTAAAATTGTGTGGATTAAAAATGGGGTGATCAGCAGAAGATTTGTGAGAATTCAACTGTTTAACAAGCAAATATCTAATTAGTATTTTTCTTTGAGGGTATACTTCAAAGAACTTCATTTGTATTTAATTTGTATCAAAGAAAAGCAGATCAGTTTACTGTGGTCACTATGGAGTGAGATTAAAGACATTCCTGAGATATTTAAAATATTAAGCCTTAGGGATTCACGATAATATCGACATCTCATTAGTATTGGCCAATATCAGCTTTAAAATGAACTATCAGAATTGGCCAATGTGCTCTTTCTTATTTTGGACGATGAATGAATATACAAGCAATGAAAAGTATTGTTTTACATGTCTTCATCTGCTGGTGGGCCATCATGATAAGAGTATGCATGCATAATATGATGTTAATTCCGCTACAGAAGAGACATGATGATCACTAAAATTAGGTGGTGAAAAAGTGGATATATCGATATCGGTATTGGCCAACTAAGTTGTTATATATCGGCATATCTGATATCGGCAAAAAAATCCAATATCGTGCACCCCTGTTAAGCCTGTGTAAATATTGAAAATAATTATTCAGGGCTCAGCAGTGAGGATTGCCTGGGGCAAATAAAATTCCCAGTTGGGCAAGTAAATCTGTCAATTCACTTGCCCGATTGGACAACTAGTGTAAAATAATCAAACAGAGTAGATGATGAAAGTAGCTGAGGAGTGAGCCATCTTGTTTTCTTCTTATCTCTGTTGAGAGTTGCACGTGGAGTTTAGTTGGGTGGGCAGGTGGGCAAAACTCCAGGTATGTATTGTGCAGTTTGCAGAAAAGTAACTGTACATTAATGTGTAACTGTGTAAAAAGTGCACAAAATGTCACCTTATTTTTGATGCCTTACAAAGAAGAAATCAGCACACACTCTGCGGTCTCGCTTTTTCGCTTTCTCATGTCAGCATTCAGAACAGTTTCTGAAAATCTTCACTCTTGATGGAGTTTTATAAATGGTCTGTTTTCACTGACCTAAAACCAGTGTTGGGCAGTAATACAGTACTAATATTACTTTTTTCCAGTAACGAGTAGTGTAACTAATTACTAATAAAATCGTATTACCGTGCTGCGCAGGCACGTCACGAAGCAGAAAGCTAGTTTGGAAGACAGAGATGCTTACCTTTAGCCGCTGGAAATATTCCCATTACTTTGATTTTATTGGGTAGAAAGATGATAAGATCACTGTTGCTACAGGTAGTAGAACTAAAACTCTGTCCACTGTGAAAAACACATCCTCAAACCTCTGGTCTGAAACACCGACTATGACCGACAGCACAACAACGTGAAACTCCAGGAAATACACCCCACCAAAGGTGAGCCCTCCTCGGCCACGGAGGTCAGCTGTAGCCCTACTGGCTAAACAACCAAAACTGGATTTTAATCGTGGACAGCTGCAGCTACAAAGAAGTAATGAATGAAGCTTAGTCCACGAGTGACTCTCCGTCTTCCAGGCAGAAATTTGCAAGCTATCTAGCCTTAGCTACACTTACCGGCAGTTACCCAGACATTCACACAGAGGCACACATATGAATTTTGGGGAAATACACAATTACCAGTTTTATGGCGTGTAACAGAAAAGTAATTTACGAGTAGTGTAACAAATTACTGTTGGCAGGGAGAAATAAGTAAAGTAATATAATCCTTTCAAAAAGAGTAACGAGTAATGAGGAATATATTACCTTTTTAGAGTAACGAGCCCAACACTGCCTAAAGCACAGTTTGTGTGTGCAGGAAAGACCAAAACGCAGAGGAAAAGCTACATTTTAAAGAGTACATGAGTCTTTTTGGACAGCAAAGAAGACATACTCAGCTGCTATTATTTAAAATATCCAAACAATACAGAGTGGCACTTCTGTCAGTAATAAAAAGTACCTTAAAACCACCAACAGTTTTGAAGTTTGGCTAACGTTAACACATGAGACAAATGTGAACTGATTATAGGGCTGCAACTAATGATTATTTTACTGATCACTTAGTCTGTTAATTATATTCTGTAATAGTTTTTTTGTATGAAATGCTAGAAAATAGATTAAAAAAACTAAATAAAAAACAGCATATAGATAATTTCTCTCATCATAAATGCTTGTTTTGTCTGATCATCAAAATGTGTTTTATATCGTCAATGAGAAAGAAAAACAGAAAATCTTTGGCATTTCTGTTTAAAGAAATGACTGACATGATTAACTGACTATCGAAGAAATTTCCAATTAATTTCCTGTCAATTTACTAATTGATATCTAACAGCATTACTTCTGCCATTGATTTAGGAAAGTTTATGTTTTTAAGGTTGTGATGATGCACACTGGATTAAACTTGCAGGATTCCACCAAAGATGTGAAGCGAGATAATTTCAGGGTAATTTATACTTCGGGTGGAGAATGTAAGCTGAATTTCCTTCCTCAAATACATGCAGGCCTCACTCTGAAAGTGTCCTATCTCATCATTTTGACATAATTTACTGAATGTCCTTTAAAAAGAAGCTGAATTTGTTTCTGTTTCATGCCATCAATCATCTGCTGAAAGTAAGTAGGTGTCAGGCTTTTTTTTATTTTATTTTTGTAATATCTCATATTTAGAGCAAAACACTTCAAAAACAGATGCTGTGTTTGTTATCACTGCTTATATTATTTAGATTTCTTTTTTCCTTAAATCTCCAAGAAGTCATTTTTATTCATGAAGAGAGAGAGAAAAGACTGCTTATTTTCTCATTAAAGCCTGCAGTGTGTGTTTCTCAATTACTCAACACATGAGTGACCAGCAGCACTGATGGGCTCATCAGACAGAAAAACGTCTCCGATTTGCCCCCCCTCCTCCCTGAACTGTGATTTGTTGAAGAGCCCCCTCCCCTCATGTCTGAATCGTTAATTTGAACCTTGTTCCAAACCCTCATTTATCCAGAAAAAGCTTACTGAGCACGGCTCCCTCTTTCTCATCAGCTTCCTCATTGATATTCATATGTTTCCTTGTGTTCACACCTGGGGGCCGCCCGCTAACACCATGGGCTTGTCTCATGATAGACTCCACTGGGAGGGGACACTGCTGCCCGGCTCAAGAGAACTTCAGCTGCGTGTTTTTAAGGCAGATGATCCTCATTCACGTAGTTCCACTATTTCCAGATTTTGCCAGCTGGTCCGCAGTTGGTGCCAAACACTTTCCAGGCGAGAGGCTGTTTCTCTGAATCTGCCTCGGCCCATTTTCTACTTTCTGTCTGTGTTTGTGTTTGACAGCAGCTCCTCTGCTGAGCCGCCTCACTCTGCTGAGACAAAGTGTAAAACTCAGCTGCTAATGAACAGGTTAGCAGTGTGGCAAGACAATCACATGAGTTTATTTACTGTATATACTGTGAGACCATACTGTTTATACTTTGGTAGCTATCACTTAAATATCTCCGTGTGTATTTGGCCCAGGGCTGGGTATCAGTACTCGATACCAGTGTGTAGGATTTAGGGGGATATATTGGCAGAAATGGAATATAATATAATGAGTATATTTTCCTTAGTGTATAATCACCTGAAAATAAGAATCTTTGTGTTTTCGTTACCTTAGAATGAGCTACATAGGGAGCGGGTCCTAGTCTAGGAAGATCACCATGTTGCACCACCATGTTTCTACAGTAGCCTAGAATGGACAAACCAAACACTGGCTTCACATCAGCCGCTGTAGTGAGCAGCCTCTCTACAACAAGCTGTGTGAGAAAAACACTGTGTTTCAAATGTGAAAGTGACCTCTGCAGATAATTTGACTCCTGGTCAAAACCCCCTGAAGAATGAACACTGAAGGAATTCTTACTGGGAGAAGTTTAAGCTGGTTGCAATCTGCAATCCCAGTGTTTCCAACAGAATTACAATGTATTCGTGGCGGTAGCTGACAACAGGTGGGGCTATCAGTCTGTGTCCCCTTTCTGAATTTGGAGGTTTTTGCAGAATCATGAACGCAGTTGAACTCTTATTTTTTACCTCAGCAGTTTGTGGAGTTTTGAGTCGCGGGGTAGATAATTGATCAGTCAGTAGATCAGAGCTGTTCAGATCAGATCGATGGATGAGAAGAGCAGCTGACTGAAAGCAAATTTCAGACTCAGCACACTGAAGGTACAGTTTCACTTTCACTGTGCCTGCTATCCTGCTGCTCCGCCTGTGGAGAAAATAATATCAGAGCGGTATATATATATTCCAACAGTTCAGCTCCAAAAATAGAAAATCAGAACGTGGCGGCAGATGTTTTAATCGTGGCAGGCCGCCACAAATAAATAAATATGTGGGAAACCCTGAACCGACACTACTAGTTGCCACTATATCCCCCTAAATCTTACACACTGCTTCTTTGAGGTATTAATTGAAATAATCCAGTATTATGCATTGCATTGGATCCTTTCTATACAAAATATAACGAAAAAAATGACCATGTCTATCAGTTTTCTCGCACCTAATCACTGCAAGCGTTCTTCTGCTTCATGCAATGTGTGATTGGCTCACCACTGCAGCAGCAACTCCAACCTAAACAGTCTGTGGTGTGGTGAACTCGAGCAGGGTGTATTTGAGTTTGTGGTTCAGTTTGCCGAGATGCCACCAAAATGTTTAAAAGTATGGCAGGTTTTCTGCAGGTCCTTAAAATGTCTTGAATTCTAATTTTGTGAATTGTAGTGCTTAAAGGTCATCAAAGTCTGAAATTTGAAATTGTGATATCATAATTGCCACAAATATTTTATCTAATTTCTTACTGTCAAAACGAGTTTTTTGTTGTTGTTTTTTGCATAAAAGTCCACATTTCTGGTGGTACAAATATTTAAACCTAACACTCACTCTAATACTGTCTTTTTATTTTACATTTGCACTTGCCTGTCAGCAAAATATAGATTAACCTAACTCACTCTAAATCATATTCCTATATAAGTCCTACATTAGCATGGGGTGGTTATCACTGGAGGATCCATGATACAGTATTATCATGATACTTACGTCACGATACAATATTATTGTGATTTTAGATATGTTGCAATATGCTGACTATTGCGATCAAATATATTGTGATATATTACCTTTTTTCAACTGTTAACTATGTCCCCAACTTCAACATCTGTTTTATCTAACAAGATTTCAGTCTGTTCATCTCACTTCAGCCTTTTCTTTGCAGCAGCAAAATGTATGTAGTGGACTGAAACAGCAATTGGTTAAATTATAGTAGGCTACCTTAAGTTTAATTTGTATTTCTCATATTAAAAATGTATTTCAACAAAATCAATACTTGGCACTGTGTGATGATACAATATTGCCAAAAAAATATATACTGTATCAATTTCCCCCCACTCCTGTCTCTGCACATGACTACATAACTACTTACAAAAGTGCAGTGCTTGAATAAGAAAATTATGATTTGTCCAAAAGGCAGACTTAAACATGTTCTATGCAGGGTTTTTAAAATAAATAAAACTATGTATTGACTCTTATGGAATTTATTTCTCCCAGTCATCACTTTTGAGCAACTCTCAGTGTGTGGTGATGTATTTATCTGCAGAGACTTTGCCTTCTTCCTGGAGTTTATTATTTTCCTCTTATTTTTTTTATGATTACTTATTTTTTATTCTTCTTATTTTCTGTGCTCGGGATGTGTATGGGTGCTCAGGTGAGGTCAGAAAGGTAGCTGCCAGGTGTCAGAACGTAAGCAGCAGGCATCCAAGAGACACTGCACAACAAAAACACAAGTATAGCGGAACACCAAACGAGAGAGAATCTGAGGTTGGATTTTACTTTAATTTTTACTCACAAACAGCAACCTTCAATCCGATGTAGTATGAAAAGCATTACATTTAAATGCCGATTCCAGTTGACATCCTGTATACTACATGCAACTCTGTTCACATGATGGGTATCAATGAATTTCTTTATTGGAATCGGTATCACTTCAAGGGTACTTGTAATTTTTACATGCTACCCAGCCCTAAATAGGCTGATGTGGGCATTGTTGCAAGTATATTGTGCATGACTTCAAAGAAATATTTTATTTTTTCATCAACCTGGCCTCCAGGCCAGATCCCAATCCGATCGAACATTTGAGGGATGTGCTGGTACGCCCAATCCATGGTGGGTCCTTCTTAGACTAGGCATGGCTCTGACCTGTCAATGGATGGACACAGGACCTCCGGAGGGTGTCTGGCACCAACGCGTTGGATCTTTTTGGTCCTGTGGGTTGTGAGGTGGGGTAACTGCACGTCCCACAGATGTTTGATCACTTTGGGGATCTGGGGGAATTTGGAGGCCAGGTCAACACCTTGAGGTCTCTGTCATGTTCCTTGGGCCACTCCTGAGCATTTTTTGTGGTGTGGCATGGTGCATTGTCCTGCTGGGGGGCAAATACTACTGGGGAGGGCCACTGCCATAAGGAGGGGTACCTGTTCTGCACTGGTGTTTGGGTGGGTGGAGTGTGTCTGGTGGTTTCCCAACAGAACCTTGCATTGTAACAAGATGATCAATGTTGTTCACATCACCTGTCGGTGGTTTTAATGTTTTGGCTGATAGGTGTATACCGAGAATTTTCTCTACATCGCCCTCTCCTGCCACACAGTATTCTGGGAAATGGAGTCTTTTCTCTTCTTTTTAAGCAGCCCTTGTCAATCAGCCCATCAGCAACATTGTCATCAACATATCAGCATGCATCTGCTCGGCTGATTATATTAAAATTAAATTTTAGATTAAACTGTAGAATTTGATGTGGAGTTATTTTGTGCTGAAACTCTAGATTGATTGACAACAAATTTTATAATCAAAAAATAATTTAAGTCATCGAGGAAAAACCACAAAGGATCTGTGATTCCTGCTTCATTTTTTAAAATAATAATTTTCTGCTTTTTCTATCTTTTGTCTCTGAGATTTGGACAATTTGTCAAACAAAACAAACCCCAGACGTCATATTTTCACTGTTTTCTGGACAAAATCAGCGTCTGATTCATTGTTAATAAAAATTGGCTATTTGAAGCCTTGGAGTTACTGCTGTGTCATGATTTCATGTTTGGCTGATTTTTGTCTGTGCAAATGAAGAAAAACTGGCTTTCTGAACGCATTGCTTTACCTTTATTACATAATACCATATCTAGGGCTGCAAGTTAATTAATTTCTATATTGTTAAATTAATCATCTTGATTGTTAAGAATTCCATTCATTTTAAAAGCAGCTATTTAGCTGTTTGGTCTATAAAATGTCAAAATAAATTACGGTTTCCCATCACATTTCCAGAACCCAGAGACGTGTCCTCAGATTTCTGACCTGCAGCCAAAAAAAGTATTCATTTATAATTATATGACATTCAGAGAAATACATCTCAATTATCCTTTATAATGCTTTATCCAGAAACTATTTAGGCATTTTATTATCTTACAAACAACCAAAAAATCCAATCTGGTAATGAATAAATTACCTGTGGGATGTGTTCATCATTCTGCTGTGGTTTCTTTTGATTTATTTGCAGCATGTTCTGTCTTGGTTGCCACATTGGAGCTGGTCAGGTAGCACTCGATAAGTTTTTATTTCCCAGGTGAGTGTGGAATTTAAACTGGTAGAAATTAGAAATTAACCCCAGATGATAATAATTAAAAGAATATTGATAATGATGATAAATCTCCAGAAACACCAAGTGTGACTGCAGAACACAATCTGGACACAAATCTCCATATTTTTGGTGTCGAATGCGAACGATATTTCTGCAATAACATTATAATTACATATCTTTACTCAACTAACCTCATCAGATGAAGTGATCTGTTGCACCGTGTATCCAAACATGAGGAGCAGCTGTTCTTTGTGTGACACAGAGTGAAACAGGTGAACAGATGTTTTCTTATTGACTCCTGAATTCTCCTCAGACCTGCAGCAGATGAGTTTATTTTCACCTCCCACATAAAAAAAAAACATGAAATGAAATGACGTATATGATAAAAGTTTACTCTCACCTCGGCGACAAAGCACATTTCTTTTTCAATGTAACTTTTGGTCCCGCACTCTTTGTCACATCTGACTATTTAACATATAAATGAGAATAAACTTTAGTTATTTGGGAAAAGAATCATAGTTTCTATTTTCATTTTGAGCTGATTGAATTAGCGTCATCCTGCCATCCTGCTGCTCTCCAAATTTAGGATTCGGAGGAATCTGGAGCTCTCAGTCTTCATCTATCTCTCCCACACACACACACTCAGTGTAAATAGGAAATAGTTTCTTGGCAGCGGAGCTCTGAGACACTAAAAGGCTATGTTTCAAACCAGAGGAAGGTTTCTATTTAAGCATTTCTTAGAATCAGAACGTTGGAATAGTCTTATTCAGGTAAGCAACAGTGGAGGAAGGAAGCAGTGGCTTCTCACAGTGCAGTGCAACAACACTGCTATGTAAGAAGAACCACAAAACTTCTCCCGACACTACGAGATAACTAACAGGTGTGAGGTCTTTGAGGAAAAGTTTTCCAAAACTGCTTTTTTTAAACACTGAAATATACACAAGAGACTGTTAACGCATGTCCCACATGTGACCACGCCACATCACTGATGTCACAACAGGTGTTTACAGTCAGATTGGTTAAAGGCTGGCCACTCTAATTTTCTTTTTAATCTGTGAAGAAAGTTTGAACATGTGGGAATAATGAGTTTAATAGCAGCCCTGTCACCAGAGGAAAGTATTGGGATTGTGCGTTTTTGCCAACATTTGCACGTGTCATACGTATTATTGTTTCTAAAGTAATGTAGTATAAGAACTGAGGTGGAGGGGATGGTTGATGGTGTGACACTTGGATGAAATGCCTGCCAAACTGTAGACCACTATTTGAGACCAACAAACAGCAAAACTGGTTGTTTTTTAGTGTAATTTCAGTTCCAGGAGCTTTATAGCAACTGTTCAAGACCTAAAACCAACCACATGTTAGCAACAGCACTGTTGACATAAACGTTTCAACCTATCTGCTACTTAATAACGTGCAAATGTAACTATGGTTTGCAGAAATGTACAATGCCAGCATTTTTTCTGGTGACTGGGTTGTAAATAGAGACAGTGAAAAAACTTGTGTTGGATGTTTTGTAGATTGTAAGTTAATATATTGTCATTTTATTCTTAGAGTTTTCCTCTGTTTTTATGCCTTTGCATTTACTGCACTGCATTACCCTCTGTTAGCTTGCTAAATTGTTAGCCTGGTTGGCTTTAAGATGCTGTTGCCAAGAAACCACCAAGAAACTTTATATTGAATTTTTACTGTGGTTAACATGTGGTTTGGTTTAGGAAGAAACAAAAAATGGTTAGGAAAACATCGTATTTTGGTTTGGAGGTACAATTCCTTCTGGTGAAACGGTTGATGTCTTGGTTAAAAACAACAAAAAAAAACAAGCACTTATGATTGCACATCAACACATTGATGACTTGCAAAAAACAACCTGTTTTGTTGGTCTGGAACAGTGGTCTGCAGCTTGCCATGCATCTCGCTTAGGTGTCACGGCATCCAGCGTCCCCTCCACCTCCTGAGGATAAAGTCAGCTCATACTACGTCATATTAGATATGTTGATATGGAACATATTAAACATACAAATGTAACGTATCAGTATGCAGAAACCTAGATTGCAAAGATTTACCTCTGACAACTAGGCTGCATTAGCAGACGCTCTCTTTATTTAGGCGAGGTGTGACACCTCTGCTATAAAACGCTGTGGAAAAGCCCTGAATCATTATTGTCAGACCTCTGAATCACCACACTCACCTCTGTTGTTTTTGTTTTCCCGGCTGTAAAAACAGTCAACCAATTCCAGATTTTAAGGCAGGATTAAGAGTGGAAATGTCATCTTCTTCCTGCAACAGGGCCAAAAAAATTGTGACAGAAAAATGGCCACAAGAAGTTAAACAGAAATAACTTTAAAATTCTCACACATTCTTTGATCCCCATGATAAACATCAGGCAGCAACTACATCAGATACATTAGTCACTGCTGATTGGTTTAGTGCAAAATAACCTCCTGTTCCGAAAAGTAAACCGCTAACATGAACACAATGTCTGATTGAATGACAATCAAAACAAAATGACAATCCTATGTGGTTCTCAGGCTATATCATTTATAATTCAGCTGCTTCTTTCCACACAAAAAACTTCCCAAATCTTTTAAAAAATTGCACTGTTTTAAGAATCCAGCGGTCATAAAATCCACTCAGAGAAAGAGCTGTGATGGAGCAGTGAGAATGATATGTGCATATTACTCCATTAAATACCCAGATTACCTGAGTTTGAATATTCCACACAAAGACTGACCTCAGTTTTTTGCCCTCTGTGTTGCCCCGGCTCCTCCAGCTGTAACTAAAAGAGCCATCGGGGCAGACATTACTCACACTGTCCCCTCACTCTGAACAAAACCCTGCTGCTACCGAGGCCACCATCACACCAAACGTGCTGAATGTGATACTCCCTGACGGAGGCTTATTCATCTCTAATGAAAGAATCTGTTTCACGCGCAGGCAGTGAAGACGTTACTCTGCTTACCAAACTGTCCCCATCTTCCTTCTTTTTTTTTTTGGAAAGGAAGTTGTTGTGAAGACTAAAATGATAATCAAGAGAGATCAGCATGTGGGATGAAAACTGATGCCGCAGTTTCACAATCGATCACCTGACGCGATCAGTTTCATCCCAAGTACATTACAGCTGCACTAAGACTGTCCATCATCACAAGAGAATTCAGTGTGACTGTGCTGTGATCAGAGAGCTGCTGGTTTGAATCGAGCCCCCAGGAACAGTGCTGGACTTTGAAGCCAAGTAGTGTTCAAATGTGTAGCTACAAACTGTCAGTCCTTCAGGTGATGCCACGAGGCCCAAAAATACCTTTTTCATAGACTTACACTGTGAAACAACCCAAAATGACTTGGAATCTGATCCATTTGGCCCGATAACATCAAAAAATCTTGAAGAGCTGCACAATTAAATGATTTTTGCTCCCATTCATGATAGCGGAGGGCTAAACCAGAAAGATAAATGGGTTGCACTTGTATCGCGCTTTTCTAGTCTTCTGACCACTCAGAGCACTTTTACACTACGTGGCACATTCACCCATTAAAACTCGTTCACACACTGGTGGCCAAGGCTACCATACACATAGTCTCGCATGATCAGCCTCCCTTACTTCTGAATGGGAGTCTGGGGACATTCGTCTTTTGTTTTGTAATATAAATGGGTGGGGATATCCAGACCACGTGACGGCGAGACGTTGCAGCTCCGCAATATAGCTGAATCAAATGAAATCATATCCATTTTAATCTCTTCTTGCGATGCACTGAACACTTCCTTTTCTGTTGTACTACGTACAACAATTCGGGGAACAGCAATTCCGATGTAGGCGGGTGTAAGGCAAAGCTAATCAGCTGTTGGTCGAGGAAGTACGGAAGTACACGGATTTGGATCCAATCACATCACTGCCGCTGGGAGCCAGAGCTAGTTCTATTACAACTTTCCTATGGGAATGTCCACAGACGACAGAGTCAGCCAGCATGCTGATGTCATCGGCGTCTGTGTAAGAGACTACCATACACAGTGCCACCTGCTACTCAGTAACCATTCACTCAGTAACCGGGAGCAATTTGGGGTTCACCGTTTTAACCAAGGATACTTTGACATGTGGACTAAAGGAGCCTGGGATTGAACTGCCAATCTTCTGACTAGTGGACGACCCGCTCTACCTCTCAGCCACAGCCGCCCCAATTAAATTCTTACTCTTATTTTCAAGTTATGGAGAGTAACTATTTTATTTAAATCACTTTTAAGTAAGCTGCTCGGCCACTTTAAGTCTCTCGTGTGCTTCCTCTATTGCCTCAATGATGCCGAAGATCCAGGTAGTTTCATACTGCGTAAATCACCACTGAGCAACTTTCATAGGAATTAATGGGTCTAACAATCACCAACTCTTACCTGGAAGGCCGCCGTTCACTTCCTGTACAAACGTAAAGCCAAACCCTGTTTTTTTATTTATTTGTAAACCTAACTATGTGCTACTGTTGCCTAAACCTAACCATGTGCGAGTGTTGGCTAAACATAATCACGTGTTTGTTGTTGAAGGAAAAAAATGTTTATTTGCGGTGTTACACCCTGTACCGATATAGTGCGTTTATATTTGAAAGACACGTATGCAAACTGTACATTTCCAAGCAGCGATATGTGACGAAGTCGGAGTTAGAATGTGTCGCCATAAAGTTTCACTTTGACTGTGCCTACTGTTCTGCTGCTCCGCCTGTGCCCTCTGTCTGTGGAGAAAATAACAACTCAACAGTATGTATTCCAGCGGTGCACCCAATGACTGGTTTAGCTTTAAAAATAGAAAATCAAAACATGGCGGCCCGCCACAAATCAATGAATGAGAGAGAAACCCTGGTTGACTTTTGGTTTTACACGGGACGTGAACTGCAGTCTCCTGTGTGATTTTTTTTTTTTTTGACCCTCCCGCCCTACACAGACTGTCTCGCTCTTTATATTACATCAGTTTCTCTCAGCGTCAAGTATTGTCATGGATGGGTTTACACAGAAGTTAGCTGAAAGCCCAGTGTGTCCTATAAAGACGTTGAAGGGTGCCTTTAGGGTCGATATCACACGGCAAGGGGTGTGACAAAGCGTCAGTATTTGACAATCTGGAGATGAGATGGATGGATACCTAGTGTAAATAGTAATGACTCAATAACAATGCTACCAGTAGCGTCAGGGAAAACAATATTCAGATAGTTTTAATTGTTTGAGTGATGTCACTTTTCACAAATGCACAATAAACCCAACAAGGAGAAGTGAAATGTGACAGATCGGTCAACTGAACCTGCCACACATTCAAAGATACTGTGGATAATAGTCCTCACAGATGGACTGAGTATTTAGTGTTTGAGGATTGTGGATGTTTTGTTAAACAACCTGCTACATTTCACCTCCATTTATTTTTGATGGAAAACATGTTTTTTCGTGTGTGAATATGAAGCGATTGTTATATGAACAGCGGTCTTTGTCTGAACATGGTCCGTGTGTTTGAAATCAGCAGGGCAGAGTATTTTCTTTTTCCCAGTTTCCACCCTGCAGAGTCGTACTGTATGCAGGTCAGTGTACTGCAGGTATTTGTCATAGTGACCTCTTTCTCCGTCTGTAGAGCCGCCGTTACAGAGATGTGAACAGACAGACTCTGGGTGTGTGTGGACGGTCCAGACTCCTGCTGCTTGCTACCGTACGTCCACATTAATATTTCACACTGAGTTTGTGCACGTTTGTGAGCGTGTAAGACGGTATTAATACTTAGAGCAGGACACTGTCGGTTATGTCAGTAAAAGGAAGTTTATGCTCTTCAAAATAAAAGCAGCAGGAGTGTTTCTGAAAACATCTACAAATCATCAGGTTTTTAAAGGGATTTATTCTCTTTGATGCTGTAAATCTAATAAAAATCTTCATGTTGCACACTTTTTACAGTGTGTTTCCATTTTTTGAATTAGTATTTTTGCATGAATTCATACTGTACACAGCAGAGATGGAAGAGGAAAAGTTAAGCCTATAAAAGAATGTAGTATTTTTAACCACGTTTGCCACTTCTGTTTATAATTTTACAGCATTTCTGCTTCATTAGACAGTGTATATACAGTGGAAAGGTTACAGGAAAGATGGGAGAGGAAGCTACACGTAACCTTGGAAAGAAAATGAGTCCAGCACAAACACAATGGCATTTTCTACCTTTTGTTCCTGTCCTGTCTGTGGCGTGCGAGCTGTTGTCAGACAGTACACAGAGACACAGGGAGGTATAAACTGAGCCAAACTCAGGCTTGTTAGTTTCCTACTTTACTTTTTAATGTGGTAGAAAATTCCACGTTTTGGTGAACTGTAGACAAGGCGTAAAAACCACGGGGACTATTTTTAGGCGTCGGCGGCACAGGGCTTGCGCCATCCTGCCATTTCTCCGCATGACTCATCACCACGACAGGAAATGAACTTCTGCCTTTCTGCACCAGTCAGAGCAGCAGATGGGTTTCCAAATTCAACAGCCACTCCCTGCTCTTTTACTAGCCAAATAATTTGATGTAAATCTTTTTTTTTCATCGTACACACCTTGGAGTGGTTGGGCTCTTGCCAAAATGGCAGGTTCACCAGATGTTACCAAACTGAACCGGTTTTGCTGGTGGCGACAAAACTTCCTGCTCAACAGAAGTCACTAATTTGCACCAAAAACCAAATTACTGGGTACACCTCCGGCTAAACTTTAATGTTTAACTGCCTCATGTTATGTTTTTTGTGTATTTTAACTGTTGTTTAGTGGAAGATATAAAAAGAGGAATTTGTGATTTCAATCCGACCGATGCTGAATTCTTGAGGCCGATAAAAATGGAAATGCTGACCTGATCATGGCACGAAATGAAAAGTTAGAGGATCACCAAAGTTATTATAATTCACCCTGAAGGAAACATAAATGTCTGAACAAATTTTTTATGGCAATCCATCCAATAGTTGAGTTGTTTCAGCCTATTTTTAGTCTTTCAACATATTGCAGCGACTGACACATTGCTGTCCACCGAAGCCAGTCAAGGCCTTTCAGTGTTGCTAAAAAATTAATATTATAATAAGCAAACAGTTTTGAGAGGGATCCATTAAATAATGTCATAAAGGAACTGGAGCTGAAATGATTCCTTGACTTATAAGCACTTGTCAAGCTTTTTTTTTTTTTTTTCTTTATCCTTTATGAAACTGATATGTCTTGGTTTGACAAAACTATCTTTTTAAAGGTCCAGTGTTTAGAGTTTAGAGGGGTTAATTGGCAGAAATGGGATATAATATCAGTATGTTTTCTTTAGTGTTTAATCACCTGAAAATAAGAATTGCTGTGTTTTGGTTACCTTAGAATGAGTCGTTTTATATCAACATAGGGAGCGCGTCCTCGTCCATGGAGATCGCCATGTTTCTAAAGTGGCCCGAAATGGACAAACCAAACACTGGCTCTAGATAAGATCCAATCCAAAGATTTTTTAATCTGAAACTGTTTTATTAAGTGTTTTTACAGTTTTAATCACCAGGGATCTCATTTGTAAACACTGCGTACGCACAAAATGAGGCCTGAAAGAGGCGTTGCATGCAGAATTTGTGATCTATAAAAACAGATTTGATGGGAGAAAATCTGACCCATGCTTCCGAACATTTTGGGAACGGAAAATTGGCGACCCAGATGGTGAGTTGGAAGCCTGACTGTAGAAATCGGAACATTTTCTGGCACATGCAATTTTTGGCCTTTGTCCGTACATACATTTTTAGTGTGGATCCTTAGCATTGTTTTATAAATGAGACTCCAGGTCTGTTTTTTTTTTTAAAGAGGAAGAAACCTCTGTAGATAATTCGGCCCACGATAAAACCTCCTGCACAATGTACACCAAAACAATTCTAACTGTTCTAACTGGTTGCAATCTGCAGTCCTCACAGCTAGATGCCACTGAATCCAACACACAAATGTTCCTCTAAGAAGTCAACTGGTGCTGTTGGAAATTTTTAATTTTCCACTGTTTTCTGTCTTTTGGAAGACCCACTGTTAAATTGAAAAAGAAAAATACTCTGAAGACTGATGAACAGAATTAGAACTGAAGCAATAAGCTGATTCACTGATTAGTCGCTGGCCAGAAAATGAATGGCTTAAATAAAGGTAAAAGGTAACACCTGCACACTTTCTCCATGCTACACAAGTTTAATGAAGACAGTGTTTCGGTCCTACTTGTATCTTCGTCAGATATTTGAGGACTTTGAAATGTGAAATTTTATGGACAAACCAATGAATCAATCATGCAAATAATTATTGGTTGCAGCCCTTTAAAGAATTGTGCTCAGCATATAGTCAGTGAATTGTACAATGTGAAAATGAACTTGTCAGTGCACTTAAACAGTAATGATTATGATTACACAGTTTTTTTAATTACTTTAAATCATATCTTTTTGCACTGAAAAGACTTATTACTAATCAGCCAATATAATCATGTCATATGTATAATAAGCTAAAATGCCTGTTTATAGACCAAAACATCGTTCTGTTTTGGTGAGAGTAGGACAATAAAATTGAGCAGGAAGCAGAGATAATATGCAGAGATTGTTACAGGTCTGACCGTGCCTTCATCTGTCTGTGACCAGCTTATAAAATTTTCCTCATCAGTTCACCCCAGTCCTTCTCCTCTTCCTCACATCCCCTCCAACCTGAAATAACCTTCCCAATCGGAGTCAGAACCGCATAGTCACACTCCTCTGAGTGTCGGAGGCTGGAAACTCATCTGCTCAAGAAGTACCTCACGTCCTTGTCTTCCTCTTCAATCATCCTCCCTTCTCCAGTTTCTTCCTCCTCTCCTTCATCCTACATAAAAAAAAGGCTGTGATATTTCTAGTTTCCTGACAATTCCCTCCTCCTCGCCAGATTCACACTCATTCATCAGGATGGTGAGCGCTCTATGACCTTGACCTTTGACCTTTCTGAAGCTTTTTTAGGAGTCAGTCTGTATTGTTTCGTATATGCTGAAAAAGATCCACACTTACTAAACTGTTAATAGCAACCATGCATCTAGATTATGTGTGAAAGTGTAACAATACCTTTCAATATAGTGAACTGTGAAATAATAAATATAAAGTTATAGACTAAATATTGATAGGGATTGATATGATATTGATTGATATTGATTTTTTTCATCGATAAATGGTTTTTAATTTGATATCTAGAGCCTGACTGATACATCAGTTGATTTAGCTCATAGATACGCTTCCATTGAAAAGTTTAGAATCAGCTGTTAGGTCAACTCGGTCGCCAAATGACATGTTGGCATTTTACATTTCTGTAAACCACAATTACATCTCTACATTTCATACGTATCATATAAATAATTCTGAAGTGACGTAGTGTATAAGCTGATTTTGTCATCAGGAGGTGGAGGGGATGGTGGATAGCGTTACATCTAAGCGAGATGCCTTCCAAGCTGCAGACCACTAAAAAAACTGGTTGTTTTTCAGTGAGTAATTTCTGTGTTTCCAGAGGCTTTACAGCCACCAAGCGTGGGTATGTTTTAGGGGCTGTTTTTCCTGATGAGATAGTGCCACGAAATGCAGTTTATTTTTACCAAGACATCCTTGCATTTCCTGACGAGATACTGGCACAGAAAGCCATGGTTTTAACTAAGATATCACTGAATTTCCTGATTAGATAGTGCCACTAATAGCAGATGTTTTTCACCTAGACATCTCTGTGTTTCCTGATGAGATAGTGCCATGAAAAAGCGATTGTTTTTCACAGAGACATCGCTGCGTTTCCTGACACGATAGTGCCAAAAAGATCAGTTGTTTTTAACTGAGTCATAGCTGCGTTTCCAGACAAAACTGGCACAAAAAGCAGTAGTTTTTCACCTAGACATCACTTTTTTCTGACGAGATATTTGCACAAATAGCGTTGTTTTTTACAGAGACAGTGCTGTGTTTCCTGACAAGATAGTGCCATGAAAAAGCGATTATGGCTGCGTTTCCTGACTCAATAGTGCCAAAACAATCTGTTGTTTTTAACCAAGACATCACTGCCTTTCCTGACAAGACAGTGGCACAAAAAGCAGTTGTTTTTCACCTAGACACAGCTTTTTTTCTGATGAGATAGTGGCACAAATAGCGTTGTTTTTCACAGAGACATCGCTGTGTTTCCTGACAAGACAGTGGCATGTAAAGTGGTTATTTTTTGCAGAGACACCGCTTTTTTTCTGATGTGATAGTGGCACAAAAAGCGTGTTTCCAGAAAGCATTGTGCCGTCAAAAGTGGGTATTTTTAAGTCAAAACATAACCTTTTCTAGTTCCAACATATCTGTTACATAATATTTTGCAGGTTAAACCTGTTTATGGTTTGTAGAAATGTACAATGCCAACATTTTTTACAAGTAATTAGGTTGTGTACATCTGTATTGAAATTGTTTTTGAGGTAACCGAGACACAGCATCTCAGTAACTGAGAGCACTGACAACATATCTCGCTCACACTTTTTATCTGCTAAATTTAAGGAATCCCACAGAATTTCTTCCCAAGGAAAGCCACTCACATTTGACTTTTTCTTAAAGGTATCCAGCAAAAGTTGAAAGTAAAAGTCAACCACCTTATTTGCATTTTTACGGCGCTGTGTCTGTTTGATGCCTGCTGGTTACGGTCTGGCACAAGGTCACTTTTTATAAAGCCTCCGACCTCTGTTCCTTTTAACACCAGTTTGGTTAATTGGCAACTATTACTTGTAAACTTTAAATCCTGATTTGACATGTAGCTACAGTGTAACCAGCTGGTGAGGTAGCTTCTCTGCTCTCTCTCTCTGAACATGGTCCAGCTATGATTCTTCCTCACTGGGTTTGGACGTAAAGTATTGAAAGTTGCAGCAGTCAAATAGAAGTGAAGTGAAGTGTGGTGCGCAGGTCACTTGGAGACAATCATGTGGTTGTTTCTACCACACTTGTAAGATGTAATACGTTTTTGTATTTCTGTTTTGAATCACCACAAACAGAACAGCGGATCAGCCAATCAGCTTGTTTTTGTGCAGTGTTGTCTGCATTACCCATAAGGCCTTGCTCTGTGCATCTTTGCAGAACCGAAGCACCAAAGTGTTCCTTTGGTTCTTGAAAATCATTCAAAGTTTGGAATTTTTTGGAAAAGTTAAAACTTAGATTCATTGAACTAGGAATCTTGAAACTTGTGAGTCAGCCTCGGCCATGTGTGGAGCAACTTGTGATGGAGAGCTGAGAATTTTCACTGTCATTGAAAGTCATTGAAAGGTCTTAAAAACATCCTTGAAAAGTGTGGACAGGATTGATTTTAATGTTGGTCTCTGATGAAAGAATTGGAGCGTATTCTTATAGGAAGTGACTCTGCTTTTTGTTTCGTGTTTTCCTCCCTGGCATTAATTTCTGCCTGGTTACCTTTCCCTGAGGTTTTCAAACATGCATGTTCGTGCCACTGCTGCCCCCCCCCCCCCCCCACCTCCTTCATCACCCNCCCCCCCCCCTCCTCACCTCCTTCATCACCCCTCTCTCCACTCCGCTCCTCCTCCTTAGTTTCCCACAGTTCCCTGCTTCACCTATTGAACCCAGCCACCAGCCCAGGAATGGAGCAGGGAGAACGGCAGGAATGTGGCTCCCAGTTCGAGCCAAAAACACAAAACAAGGAAGGCAGAACTCAAACGCCCCGCCTCCTGGGAGCCAGAACCGCATTTTTATTGGCTGACTGCTGTAGGCTGACCACAGATTCTCTGTCCCAATTGGCTGTTTTTCCATCTTCACTCCCTGCTGCTCTCTGGCCTATCAGAGCGCTCTCATGCTGTTAAACTATGTGTGTGTGTATGTGTGTGTGTGTGTGTGTGTGTGTCACTCTGATCCTTACCAACAGCACCGTCTTGAATCCTGCCTGGTTTCACCAACAACACTGTGGGATAATTATTCTGCAGCTCAGGACATTGTTCTGTATTAGCTCTTGTTAGCTTCTGTGCAGCCCTATTGAAGCTGTCACACACACATTAGTGTCACTGCGTTTTCATCGTCATAAAATAAAGCAACGTTAAAGTATATGAGGCAGGAAATACAGTTATCGTGGTGCTGTCTGTTTCGCTGTTCTGTGCAGTGCGGCATTGAAATCAGGCCGAATGCGTGCGGCTATAGGCCAAGTTTCTACACAGCTATTATTAGACTCTACTTCATCCTACAGGGGAGAATGATAAAGATAAGTCAGGTCAGTCGGCTATGTCATCTGGGACGCTGGCTGCTTTTTAATGTCACAATGCAGAGACTCTTAGAGGAGAACAAGCTGGAAAAGCAAATGCAGCAGAGTGAGAAATGACAGTGATGAGAGGAGGTCAAAGGTCAAAGGGAAAGTGCCCTGACAGCAAGAATATTGTTGTCTTCTTCTTAGTTTCATTTTCTTCATATCCATTTATGTTTGTGTTGGCAGAGTTGCTGAAGGATTATTTCAGGGCTGGGTCGTCTTAAACTTAAACTCTTGTTTAAATTCCAATTTATTTATTGCATGAAAACAGAAATTACAGACAGGTTATTTGTAACCTGTTTCTCAGCAACAGAATCCCTCAAGTATTGTGGAGGATATAAAGGCTTGGATGGGAATCAGATGGTCTATAACCTTTGTAATAAAAACCATGTGGGAGAGGAGTATCACATTTTGTTCAATTTTTTATAATGTAAGGGTTGTGAATAATGGGAAACTGTACAGTTTAAACAGCATGCTAACATGCCATATTAAGGTGGTGGACATGATGCTAACAATAGCATGTTAGCATTGTCATTGTGCAGATGGTAGCGTTTTACAGCCTCACAGAGCTACTAGCATGGCTGCAGACTCTGAAGGTTGGGTTACGCCTGATCAGAACAAACAATGTTTTGTTCGACCATGTTGAAAATCAGAAGTGCTTATAGTTGCTCTGAAAGGTGCAAATCCCCTGGAGGACATTAATAGGGTTGCATTCAGTTGTTCACGTGAAAAGTAACAGAATCAGTTGTGTAAAAGATGTCCACTTGCAACCTGTTGTCTTTATTGGTTGCATATTTTCTGCAGGTTGTGATCAGTTTTGACAAGGGGCAGATTTTTTATTTCAAAGATGGGGGCAAAACGTTCTCACTCCCAACTACATGTCAAAATATGATGCGCTAGGCAACCCTCCTGTGTCAGATTTGGATGGATAGGTACAGCTTCTCATTTTACTTTTCACAAGGAGTGTACAGTTTTCCTTTTGTTAAATGTATGCAGTCTCTTTCAAAATAGACTTAGAACATCAGTAAAACACTTTATTTTTACAGGCTTCCCCCCACATTCATTTACAGTATTTGTGGGAGCCTGCCATTATTAAAACATCTGCTGCAACATATTGGTTTTCTATTTTTGGACCTGGACCATTCATTAGGTCCACTGTAATCTCACAGCACAGAGTGTACTCTGGGCACAGACGGAGCAGCAGAATGCCAAGTGCAGTGAAAGTGAAGCTTGACCGTTCATTGAGCTGAGTCTCAGAGTTTGCTTTCACTCATCTGCAGCAGCTGCTCCTCTCATCTGTCGATCTGAATTTGATCAGCTGCCGGGGTAAAAAATTAACTCATGAATAGTTTTGCCTGCACTGCGTTTGCAGACCCATAAAAACCTCAGGGGACATAGACTGCTACACAAGGACACACAAGCAGAAAAAAGAAAAGAAAAAAAAAAAGGAAAGTTGGCGACCCCTCAGCACCGCCATGCATAGAGTCTTATTCTACAACAGAGGAATGTGGTTAAAAAACATCATCGTTTAGCTCAAAATCATTTCCTTTGGTACTAACGACACTAGCATAGTACTATTCACACATACTAGCACACTATGTTCTTCTCAAAATACCTCAATTGACTTTTGGTTTCACACGGGCCACAAACAGCAGGCTCCCAGGTGAAAGTCCGGGGTTTATTTGACCCATCCATCTTCCCTCCCACTCACCCTATATGGACTTTCTTGCCTTTCATACTACAGCAGTCGCTCAGAGTGTCGCAAATGCCACAGCCCGATGTGTCTCATACTGCCACTAAGGGTGCCTCTGTGCATCGGTGTCTGACGCCAAGGGCCACTGACCAGGTGTTGGTATTTGATGAGTTGGGAGTGAGACTGAAAAAAATATTTCAAAAATATTTCAGCAAAAACTGATGAAGTTGATCAATGTATTGACTCACCCCATAGATTAAAACTGCAGAATAAGACTACTCTGGACATGGTGGGGGGTACCCACTTAATCTTGTAATTTTTCACCTATTACTTGGATTTGGTTCAAATTTGCACTAATAGTGTCCTGATATCTACCCTACACCTCAAAGCAATTTGAAAATCAAAATGTGTTTATGTATTTATTGTAAAATTAGAGGCTTTTAAATACAAAGTTGTCATTAACATAGATTTCACACAGACACCTTTTTTTAAAAAAGAAAGATACTTTTACTTCAGGTCATCACTGATGGTATGTTGTTACAGTTCAGGCCATCACACTGATTAAGTAATTTTGTACAAAAACAGTAAAGGTGTTGTAATAAAGCAAAATGTACAAAGTGAGGGGTCAAAAACTGCTTTCTTAAAAGTGCGCCCCCTGAAATTAAAATGATCAAGTAATTTGCAAAAAATGAGCAAAGGTCAGATAAACATCTGAAAAAATATACACAATTTACACTTTTTTTTTTTTTTTGTGCTTTTCCAACCTGTTAATCGCCTCACTATCCCTCGTATTTATCCTTTGACCTTGTGTGGGGGTCTTGACCAAGGAAGAGAAGCCATTGTGTCCACCTTTATAACCCAGAAAAAGAAAGTTTGAAGTTCATACTTCAAAACAAAGTTAGAATAGCATATCAATATATGTGTTTTGGCTGTAAAAGCTGGTTGTAAAAGTTAAAAAACGACTTCAAAATAATTCAGTTTCTTCTGGAAACTCGTGCACACGTCCTGGCCAAGCATGAGGTGGTGCACACTGCTGCCATTAAAGCCAGCATGACACATTGTTTTGATCGTAAACCAGCACGTTCTCGTTTCTTGTGAATTTCCATTTTGAGCTTTATTTATGTTGGAAAAAAGATTCGACCTTCCATCTTCCATCTTGTTGCTTTCACTATAATCCAGCAGGTTTCTGTCCTGGTGGATCATTATATTAAAAACAGAGCAGAGACGGATGGAGGCCGATGGTCCTGCTGCTGACGGCCTCATGTGTTTTAGCGTATTCATTTCTCAAGATGAATGTGTTGGTGATTAAATGGTGTGAAAACATTACACATTCTGTATTTAAAAAGCCACACTCTTTGCCTTCTTGTGGTGCCAGGAGGCATTTTGTCAGAGGAGGTGGCACGTACAGTAGATTCATTAATGGCATTTATTTTACTGATTTTAATTTGGGTAAACAAACTGTTGAAATGGTGGGAAGTGGCCGGACTTGGAAGGAGGCTGCAGTCCTGTCAGGTTTCTTTTTTCTGGTGAGGGGAGAGGTATTTGGTTGGAGCCTGGCTCCTCCACTCATCTGCATCTTATTTGAATTTCCTGCTTGCATAATTCCTTGGTTAATGGAGAACTGCTCGGCACTGCCACAGCTGTTTTGCCTTTCCTGCCTGGCAAAGAGTGCAACGCTCACACAGTGAGAGGAGGGAGAGAGGGGAGGAAAAATGTTTAAAAAGAAAAAATCTGCAAGTCATGTGGTGCAAAAATACAGTACAAACAACGTGTGATCCCCCCGAGGACGGAGGAAGAGGAATGGAGTCAAACACCCACCCACTCCCTGCTTCACCCCCCCACTCTCTGCATGTACACACACACACTCCAACAGCACCACACCCCCTTCTCTAGAGCCTCACTGAGCATGTGCAGTGATAGTGATGAGTCTCTCCTCTTCCTCCCCCTCCTCCTCCTCCTCCTCCTCCTCCTCCTCCTCACCCAGCTCTGCCATGCTGGTCCTGTAATTGGTTGGTAACAGGCTTGAGCAGCACCACATTGCACCAGGCGGACTTCAACCAGCCGCATTAGTCTGTTTACGCATTCACAGCCCTATTAGGGGCTGTTTGTTCACTCATTAGCAAACCCGAGCTGGAGTTTGAACCCTGCCACAGCCGCTTTAATCAATAAAAGAACGGAGAATATGCGAGAATTTGTGGCTGTGACGTTGATACGGAGACGTGTTGACACCTGAAAGGGCTTCCCTGATAAACTGAGACCTGTTTGTCTCGAGCATTAATTCCTGCGTTTAAAAGGTTGACGACATCTTATATGATCGAAGTTTGAGACCTAAATAAGTGTTGTAATGTGTGTTTATGGATAAAGTCAGATCAGGGGTTAGTGGTACAGTCTGGATCCTGTGTGCTGTCACAGTATGTGAATGTGTCTCTTTAAATAATGTATTTCCTTTTGTTATTTATCTCATTCTGTACAACGTTTCATTATTCGTGTTCAGTCAGACGTGGACAGATTTTTTTGGTGGCATTGAAAGCGTCCACACTCGCTTTAGCTCATTTAATACAAATCACATCCTTACTGCAGATCATTTTTCAGACTGTAGTTGGGCAGAATTGATCGGCCTGTTAGCCTTCTGACAGAAAATTAATTTTTTTTGGCAACTGTTTTGATAATCAATCATTTTAATCATTTATTAGTGACCATGGCAAAACATTCTCTGGTTTCAGCTTCACAAATGTGAGGACTTATATCTGTTTTATATTTTTGTAAATTAAATATCTCTGAGTTTTGGACGTCCCCTCAGGCTCTGATTGCTGTCTTTCTGATATGATTCACTAAATGGTTTATACATTCATCAAAAAAATAATTAATTGATCAAGTAATAAAAAAATAGAATCCAGAATTTAACATATGTTTCTATTCCTGTTGGGTTTAACTGTTGCTCAGGAGGGTGAACAGGTCGACCACCAATCGGAAGAGTGACGGTTCAATCCCCGTTTCCTCCAATCCGCATGTCAAGGTATCCAAAGACCCAGACACACCACGCTGATGGTTGGCTGTCAGTCAATGTTGAGCGTTTGTTTTCTTAGCCGGTGCATTGTGCACCTTGTTGGTCCCCAACTGCCTTTTTTTTTGGCTAATTCAGCATGTTGAATCAACGTGGGGGAGGGCGGAGCCCGTCGATGAATGAAATCACTGAACACACAGCTAAAGTCAAGAGAGAGTGAGACCAAAACAAACGTGTTACATAAGGTAAGATCATTTTTCTTGAACCATTGAGCTCTATAGCAGAAAGGTTTCATGACGAGTAGTGTTACTATTCATTGGCGCTCGGTAAAGATGCTGTGTTCCTTCAACACTGGATTGTGTTGTTAATGTGCTAACTGGCTGACCAGGGTCTTGAATCTGTCCTGATAGTCTTTCAGTTTCCCTTTTTGAATGAGGATTAAAGACTACTGCCATCTGCTGGTGTGGAGGGTTATGTCCTCTCACCAGGTGCACAACGTACGTGCTGCTTGACTGTCGGCTGTAGTCTCTGTGATGTGTTCATGTACAACCTTATGGCTGAGGCACGGCTACGTCATGCAATGCAGCAGGGAGCCCTCTTCTTCGCAAGTTCTATAAAGTTGGTTTGGTGTCTCTGGGCCTTAATACCCCCTTGTGAAATGTTCACGTGTGGGTGAGTGTGATGAGCAGGTGGCACCTTGTACGGTAGCCTCGGCCACCAGTGCATGAAAGTGTCTGTGAATGGGTGAATGTGACATGTAGTGTAACAGCACTCCAGACAGCCACTGGTTTCCATTCATTTCACAGTGTTTAAAAAAAAAAAAAATCAGCCTTTCAGAGACTTTAAACGCTCAACGTCCTGCCTGCTTTTGTTGCCAAGGTTACACTGTTGTTGTGTGGTTTGTCAGTTGTGCAGTTTGAATTAAAAGGTTTGACAGTAAACCGTCAATAACATTAAATATTAACTTTTTATTGGCCACTTTATCATCAATGTATTAAAAGTGCACATCACCCAGAGAGTCTCTGCACACTTTAAAAATCAGTAGAAGACAACAGTGGAAAAGAAAACACAAAATGTTACATGTAAAAAAATAAAATAAATTGTCTTTTTATAAAATTCATGGTGAACATGGCTTGACAGTAACAGTTGCAAGGTTGCCATTGGCAGCTATTTGGAGAAATTGCCAACCAATTCTTAGCCTTTGGTCGCCATCAGTCCGCTTTTTAAAAAAAAAAAAATAGGGACAGCAAACAGTGAAACGTGCACCCCAAAATCATGAAATTATTGATACTTATTGCATTAATAGGGCTGCATCGTAGTAGTTGACACAACGTTTGTCAACCAGGAAGGTCATTAGTCGGCAAGATTTCATTGGTCGCTTGGTTGCAGAAAAAAAAAAAAAAAAAGTGAAACTCTATTACGAGCTGTGCCTTGTCAAAATAAATCAAAACCTATATGACTGGACCATGTGGGACTTTAATTTGAAAGGACAGACACAGGAAGAGGCCAGCAGTCAGACAGGAGTCACGTTACAAACCAATCACAGCCGACAGATATCTTTCCCTTCTTCTGTAAATATTCTGATAAATACAGAAAAGTTGATCATGTTAGTGCAGGGCTGCCCAGAGCTTTACATCTGTCCCACAGTCGACAGGCCTACACACTTATAAACAGCGCCTGGAAGAAGATCAGCTCTGCTCTCAGGATTTCAAGTAAATAGGCTATACGATTGCTTAGCAACCTCAGATGCAACCTGGTGCCGCGATCTTGAAAGCTCGCACAGAAAAGGCACAGGAGTAGTGCCCAGAGCCTGACCTCAACATGTCAGGCAGGAAATCCAAAGTGTGGGATCATTTTGAGAAGGTGAAGGACGAACCCAAGGTGATATGTAAACTCATCTTCATTGGTCGACTACAAACATGACGTATCATCTGAAACATGGAAGTAGCTACATGCCCATTAGCCACTTAGCACAATCATTACTGCTTTGCTGACAGCGTCATTAACAGGCGGCTCGCTCAGTGTGTGACGTGCACTTTCTCTCGAATGTAGCACAGTGTTAAGAATGTTACTGTTACTATTCTTTCACAGACCTCCAACTCAAACCACTGTATTGCCCCGCCCCAATATATATAATTTAATAATTAAATTGATATGGAAACATATCGTAAATGCGGCCGACTAGCCGACTAATGGCACTAAGTGACGACTATTGGTCGACTAGGAAAATTCTCAGTCAGGGGCAGCCCTAGGCATTAGTGATATTTAAATACCACAACCAAACAGCACTGCACGTGCATTGGTGCATTTTTTCATGTTCGCACAGGCAACTGTTCAAGAGGCAATGGCAAAGCAAAATTGAAAAGAGACAAACAGATGAACAAGCAACCAAAAACTTGCTTATTCACTTTTATAGGATCAGTGAGAACATGACAACAGCTGCACTATTACTATTTTGTATCAACGATACTGAGGGTGGTCACCTTAACTGATGGCCTTAACTTAACCCTAATTCAAATTATTATGTATCAGATAAAACACAAACTACAAATAATTTAGTTTGGTTACAGTAATCAAGCTTTTAAGCTTTTTTTCCTATCATATTCGCATTATTTAGATGTCATATAACTGCATAGTATCTTAATTATTCAAATATAAGGTGAATGAAAGTGGCAACCATATTTTCAGTTTCAGTGACCAAAAGCTGATGCCTGGTTGCCAGCCTGGCAGCCACTTTTAAAGGTTAGTGTTGAGCCCTGGTGAACGAACCTGATGAGAGCTTAAATCTGCATCTGGCATCCATAAACAACCCTTTAACATTACAAGAAAATATTTGTATTCAGTGGTAGAAAGTGTGGAGGTAACATGACACACTCCTGATTTTGTTGTAGCAGACATATTCAGTCTATTGTAGTTTTGCCTCCTGATTTGGCCCTTTTACCAACACGGTCAGCAGTTGGAGCTGCAACGGTGTCAGTGATGATGGTACTTTAAAACCCTTTAGCGCCTGATTGCTGCAATTTGCATCAAAAATACTGCTTCTTCTTTGAATCATAACTGAACACACAGACATGATACACATCCTTTTTGATTCAATGTGACTTACACTTTGTGGAGGTGCTGTTACCAACAGGGTTCGTCTATAAATGCACAAATTACAGAAAAAAGACACTCCTTATGACTGCAGAACCTTACTGAGAATCATCATATTTCAAGTCAAGTTTTCGTCAGTATCAAAATGACCCAGTGGTAGTTGTCTGTACATTCTTTGTTCATACTGCAGACACAGCTGCTGACAGCCGATTTGGCATAATTTTAATTATGCAAATGTGCCAACATGTAAACAAATATAGGCTAAATCTAAAGCACAAACAAAAGAGCAGTATAACTCTCTGCACTTAATTCATAGCAACAAAAGCATCTTCCTTAAAGTTGTCAAACTAAACACAGTTTATGTAAATTAAAGTGAAAGTCTTTACAGGTGAAGATTTAAGCTTTTATTGTGGACATTTCAAAATAAAATATTTAAAAATAAAATACCACTCTTCCTCTTATTATTGTGATGAACTATATTCTGTTGATGAATTCATAATGAAACCATCTTTTTAGATACAGTGTGACTTACACTTTCTGAAGATATCATTACTGTATGTCCATCTTGAACCAAACTCCATAAATTTGCATAGAAATCACCGAAAAAGGACGCTGCTTATAACTGCACAACCTGCCTTATATAGAATCATCACGTTTTTAAGTTTCTTACAGTGTCAAAGTGATCCAGTGACAGTGGTCTGTACATCCATGGTTACACTGCAAACAGTAACTGCTGATAGCTAATCCTGCATGTTTTAACAGTTCCAGCTTGCTAAAATGTAAACAAATATGAGCTAAAAAACAAAACAAAACAAAACAAAAAACAGGGGCTGAAGTTGTTCCCCACAGTGTAATTAATCTATAGCAACATTATGCTTCATTGACGCTTTTTAACTAAACACAGTTTACAACCTAGTCACTTAAAGGCAAAGTGCAGTTTTCTTTCATGGACTGGTCAATTTTGAGATTTACTGACTTTTTTTGCTTCATAACATGTCTTCTTTCAGACTAGTTTAAAGGAAACATCCAAAATAAACATTTAAGTGTATTTTCGTTCAGATTTCTGTTCTGGAAATGTATGCAAAATGTGCATTTTTAATCAGATAGCCCCTCATTTCAGTATTTACACATGACATTTCAGGAAACTTGTCATACCAAAACTGGGGAGGTTTAATAGTGAAACCCTGTTAGTTAAAACCTTTACTCGAGTGTGTTATTGTTGGTTTAAAAGTGTATGGAATTTTATAGTACATGTCTTTAAAGGCTGTTTTCTCAAAATGAGTTTTTTTTCTCAAACTCTGAGTTTTCCAGAGGGGTTGATTTATTCATCTTCCATAGCCTGATTTATAGAACCTTTTATTCCTAAAAACATGATGAATTTTTTTTTTTTTTTTTTTTTTTTTTTTGAGGCTGTTGACAGTATTTTCAGATTATGGAGTGAAAAAATTAGATATCCAAAATTCCCACTGCAAAATACTTTGACCCTGATATGTCAACAAAATGAAACAAGATTTTTGAACCTGGCTTTATTCAAAGTTAATATTTCTGTTCAGGAAATGTATGCAAATCAGCGCATATTTAAACTTAGAAAAAACAAACAAACCTTGTAATAAAAAAAGTAATTGTCCAAATGTAAGTAATCAACTGGGGAGTTTTCATGGTGATATCTTAGGAATTTTTTTTTTTACCCTGTTCACCTGTAGTGATTTCCCTTAAAGCAGAAATTTAGGATACTGAATATAAATTCATACGGATACATAAAGAAGAGAAACAGACAGGATGCTGACTGGAAGACTCAACTTTTTGTTGTTAACTATAGAATTTTGCGTGTGTGTGTGTGTGTGTGTGTGTGTGTGCGATTGCGTGTAAGAGAGCAAGCTTGTGCACACTTGCACAGCCTTAATACAATCAATGAAATCTTATTGGATGTTTTTACTCTCCCTTCATTTTTTTGGTGTGTGTGTATGTGTGTGTGTGTGTGTGTGTGTGTATGTGTGTGTGTTTCAGTCACAGCTGTTGTGTCTGTTTTTATTACTTTCTCAGCAGGTGGGGAAGACTTTTTTCCCCCAGTCTTTATTCAGCTCGTCATCTCTTTGTCCCGGCCTGTTATTAGCTCAGTCGAGCACCGGTCATCCTGACATATTGAGTCCTCACCAACACGAGATCTCCAGTATCCTGCATCAATAACTGGGGAGGAATTTACCGCTGTCCAGATCAGTAATGAAATCTGTGGTGTCTTTGTTATTCAGCTGTGCTCATTGTTATGATCTGAAGTCAGAAAGTGCAGATTGAACTCTGTGAGAAGCTCCAATTGTCACATCATGTTTGTGATGGAAGCTGCATTCATTTCAGAAAGAGGTTGTGCATTTACTGATCTTTGCATCAATGTTAAACAAAGGTTTGCAGATTTTTTTTCCATGCCTCCAATAATTGGATGTGCTTTACATGAAAACAATTCATCTATTAAGGTTCAATAGAAAATGAATTGGCTGCAAATTATAATCGTATAATTGTAAATATAATAATTGCCACTTTTCAAGCAAATATCAAAAACAAAAAAATCAATTTACTGCTTTTGTTTTTCTTGAATCACAGTATACTGAATATATATTTGGGTTTTGGAATGTTGGCTGTACAAATCAAAACCCATACCTACTCTTGACCTCAGTAAGTTAAATATTTAATAATATTTCTTAAAAATGAATGCGTCCAAATACTAGTGGTGTAACGAAACACAAAAATCAGGGTTTGGCATGTACCTCTGATTTTCCATACAGCGGGAAAAACAAACAAAGATGCAGAAAATATCCATCCATCCACTTTCGTAACTGCTTATCCTCTTGAGGGTCGCGGGGGCGCTGGAGCCTATCCCAGTTGACATTGGGCGAGAGGCAGGGTGCACCCTGGACAGGTCGCCAGACTATCGCAGGGCTGACACATAGAGACAAACAACCATTCACACTCACATTCACACCTACAGACAATTTAGAGTCACCAATTAACCTGCATGTCTTTGGACTGTGGGGGGAAGCCGGAGTACCCGGAGAAAACCCACACTGACACGGGGAGAACATGCAAACTCTGCACAGAAGGGCTCCCCCCTGGGATCGAACCAGGAACCCTCTTGCTGTGAGGGGACAGTGCTAACCACCACACCACCGTTGTTTAAGTGTAAACATTTAACAGTGCTTCAATGGACTTCATTCTTCCTAAAAAAGTTAAGGCACTCAAGTACTGGTATATTGTCAGTTCTAATAATAAAAAAATAAGAGAAGGACCTGTAACTTAAGACTGTGGGCGTTAATGTTGCAGTTTCAGTATTGGTTATCAGATTCAGAACCGTTACATCCCTACCAGGTCAACATATCCTCATACAGTTTGTATGATGTAAAGTTACAGAGGTTAGGGCTAGACAGTAAAGTTACATTTAGGAAAACTAACAGGACGGCCCAGGACTGCTTCCTTCTTTACTCTCATTAGCGTGCTGGTCACGTGATTGCAGCCTTCCGAAAAACCTGAGTTCGACCCAAATTACTGGCTCATGATTACGCGGTATATTTACAAATTTATAGGAAAGCATGATATGTAACAGTGACTGTTTACAGCCTGACCTCATTCCTTTTTACATTTTCATTTGTAGTCGGCAAGTTCTTAAGATTGAGCATCTCAATATCGAGATGAAACAGACACATTGTCTTTGGAGGTGGTTACAGTATTTTAAAGAAAAAGCCATCCATCATCAATAGTAAAAAATAAATAAATATGTTGCTGTTAGATTTTGATTTGTCAGATTGCGACCCTGATCCCAATCAGGAAGAACTGAAACACACATTTTGCCATCCGGGTGCTTATGAGCAAGGCAGCATTCCGTCTATGCCTCCTGTATAAAACCTTCATGTGTTTGTCTGCATCGGCGTCTGTGTTTCTGGAGCATCAGCACTCGGCCTCACTCACATTTCACTCATAAATTCAGATCTTGCTGTCTCTCTGCAGGTCGCCTGTTGCTGTTGTGTGGAAATCCCCACAGTTCCAGTAATGTGTTGTCATTAAGACAAAAACAAGCACATTTTCTCACTTCCTTAAGATTCAGTTCTTGGCTCACTGGATTTTGTGTAAAATGAAAAGTAAAACATGAATTTGTGATAAATATATTTTAATGATGTGTTCTACATGAGGGAATTTAAGTGTTAATCATCTACAGCTGTTGTGACTGGTAATAATGTCAAGTGGGTTTTCATAATACATATGTAAATGTGTGTCAGTATTTCATTCATACAGCTACAGCTTAAACAAACCAGTGCACTTCAAAGAATCTGAGGCAAGTTCTGTAAAGCACACTGAGCAAAGTGGGGATTAAACTCTAAAACCTGATTTAATAAACCTCACAAATTAGTCTGAAGCAGTTCAGTAAAGGTCATTTCAAGTTCACACAATCGACACGGGTTCAGATAGTCAAGCTAACTGTGTGTGCTTGCTAACAGGCCACGATGAAGTCAGTACATCACAGCAAACTAAAGTGGTAAAGAGAGATTGGGGATGTTCACGGCCACCGAGCAGCGCTTACTTTCAGAAACATATAAAGACTTCCAACATCACATAGTGCGAACTACAGGGGGAGCTCGGAACTTGTACGGCCCCGTAAACATGATTTCAGAAATGTTCGTGGGTCTCTAAAATATTGGCAATATGCTATTTTTGCCATGCACTTCTGTTTTTCTATATCTCCACCATCATGGATCATGCATAACATTATAATTGTATAATTGATGTTTGCTGGTTTGTTGTTACTTTATCCTTACATTTGATGTCTTAAATGTATGGAGAAATTATTGTACTAATCTGCAGGCCCACCATCAGGGGGGGTCAAACGGTACAGATGACCCCGGCCCAAGGCCAAGGCAGGGCCTTATGAAGGTCTATGGTTGACCCTTAACTGGGATCAAGTACAACAATCTACTAACTGACTTAAATCACTGATAATACAAGTTCTATGTATTTACATGATAAATAAATGTATTTTTAAAATTGAAACACATTTTAACAGTTCATCTTGACTGTGGAGGTCAGGTGCACGATGTGCAGAACACACAAGTGCCGCTAATGTAAACATGTGAGGCGATCTGCAGCCTGATTAGCTAAGTCAGAAGGCCTCACCAAAAATCAGGGGCTCCTAAAGGATATCCAGGGTACAGAGAGAACAAGAAAATAAAAGGAGCAGAGAGACAATGGCCAAATGTCTGGCAACAAATGTGAAGAAGCAGTAGGTATGACAGGCAGAGTGGCAACAAATGTGAAGAAGCAGTAGGTATGACAGGCAGAGCTGAAGGTGAGAAGTGAGGTAGACTAAATGCTAGCAAATAGCTGAAGGTGAGAAGTGAGGTAGACTAAATGCTAGCAAATAAAACCGGCTGTAGCGGGCTCAGTTTTAAAGCTACAATGAAGACACAAACTAGAGGACCTAAGGCATCCATTGGTACCAACCATGTTACGCCATTGTGTGAGTTGAGTTATGCTAAATTTTGGCAAGGGAAAAAGGAACATTGCCATTTTTCAAAATGCTGTATTTAAATATTTCTGCATACTGGGGTCCCTAATCAGTCTTTAATTTTCATAAATTGGGTATTCCTGGAAAACTGCCAGTTGACAGCCACACCCTCTTTACACTATTTCAGGTCTGCACACAATTTGACCAGTATTTATTTAAAAATATACTGTATATAATATATATTTAAAACAAGTAGGTCTGCATGCTCCGGCTATTAATGTTTTTTGCACCAACAGTCACAGTCAGTCGTGGTCTTTGAGGCACTCGCAATCCCCCCCAGTTGGCAAAACCTTTGTTTTCATTTTCAAAACAATGTGGCGGCGGTCTAATTCATTCATCCCGCCCTCTTCTTCCTCCTAATCCAACAGTGAGGGAGGTGTATGTGAAGCCAATAGTCTGCTCAGCAGCGGACTCCGCCGGAGATCCGTATTGCACTAAACTTTAAGCCCGTCCATTCTTTCGTGGTCCAATCAAATGCGAAGGATTTGATTTAAATCTATCTTGTAGCTGTACACTAATCAAATATTCAGTTTCACTGGGAAATACGTCACAGGACAGAGGCTAAAGATGCTCTAATTTCAGTTTTACTGGGACTTTAAGCATAATCAGCGTGATGCTACAACTGTCCAATCTCATGATGTTTATTAATTGACTCAGCTCCTCTGTTTTACTCATTTTTATGCCTCAGCCATGGTCAGAGGCAATGTTTTCAGGTTCTCCATCCGTCCGTCCGTCCGGCCATACAAACATTCACTTGGACTCAACAGTGATCTGATTAGTTTTTGGTGGTCAAAGGTCAAGGTTGCCTTGACCGTGCATCCATCTCATTCTTGTAAACACAATAACTCAAGAACAGCTTGGGAGAATTTCTTTAAATTTGACACAAACGTCCACTTGGACTGAAAAATAAACTGTTAAGTATTTTGTGATTGAAGGTCAAATGTCAGTGCGACCTCACAAAACTCAAGAATTCATATGTTAATTATGACAAAATAATGAAGTGATGACATTTTATATATCTGAAAGGTCAAAGGTCAGCTTCACTGTGACATGATAATGTTCTGCATAAAACAAATTTGGCCATTACTGAACATCATATCTCAGGAACAGAAGGAGGAATATTTGGTCAGATACTGAATTGGTCACACTAATCTTGAAACTGTGCTGATTGTATAGATCTTCTGTGCTGCAGGGGGGAAGATGTGTGTGAAGCATTCATGTTTTCACAGACATGGATGTAAACTGTAAGAGAAACTTGACTGGTGCATGGAGGCATACAACCGCGGGGGGGTAATTCCAGTTATTTATGTAATCAAACACGTATGTAGGTTTATGTCTTAAAATTTGTCATTGTATGATTTATTATATGTGTTTATTTAAGTTGATATTTTGTAAACTTTAATGCTTTGACTCGTCTCTAAGTGTGTCTGCCTGCTGCTTAGCAGGTCGTGTGGAGTGGGTTTATCAGAAGAGCATAAAGAGGTTAAAACATGGGACAGAGCTGCAGTACTGCCATAAATTATCTGTGATTTTATGACAATAAATGACCTCTTTTCCCCCATTACACACAGTCATTTGATTTATTGTTGATATAAAGTGGAGTTCCAGATTCAAAACTGTCACAAAAAGACTAAAACAAATCAGAGCATATTGTTTTAAAATCTACATTGTTGGCATCATCCACTTTTTGTCTGCATCATCCAGCCCTGCAGCTTCATGTCTGCTGACTCTCACTGCAAACAACAGTCCCCTCTGTAATGACCTGATTGATTAAATTCAGATTGGGACAAAAACGCAGACAGACAGAAAGATAGACAGACAGACAGACACCCACTCACTATTTCCACTAAAGAAGAAAACCCACAAAGCTAATTAATTAGGGCCGACCGGCTCATTTGTATGCTTTGTAAGCATTAATTAAGATATGCAAAATATTCAGATGAGCGCCGCAGCCTAAATATATTTTAAGCGAGTCGTCAGCGCGGAGGTATGGACAGGAAAATGGATTGAGGACACGTCCTCGGCCACCGTTGCATTAATCTGCGGCTTCCCTGCGTCAGAGTCAGGAAGTGCAGGACGTGCAGGGATTCGTCTGGGTGACTTTGGCACTTCAGTTTTAATACAGCATGTAGTGACAGAGAGCAGCTGGACCTCACGTATGATGCAAAAGGACTGCAAGACCTGGAGCACACAGTGCAGCACGTATAGACAGGAGAGGACACGCTGTGCAGACTCACTTACTGTATATCTCTGCTCTTTGGGACAAAACACTGAAAGAATAAAAGATTTTTGTGTGTATTTCAGTTTAAAAGCAGCATGGATAAAGCAGATATAGTGTGAACGTGCTCCTGGCGGTAGAACGAAAGGTTCAGTTCACCCTAATGACAAAAAAGAAGTTCCAAAGAAAAGGGTTCACGCTGAGGTCTGAGGATTATACTGAGTTATTGGGACACTGTTTATAGAACCACACACTGCTTTTCAGTAATTTTTCAGTACGTTTGCAGGACAAATTAAATTCCATCTACCTGCAATGAATCAGGTGTAAGGAGATCGATTTCTTTTTAAATAATAGTCTGATTTTATTCAGAATTTGTATCCATCACATCTCAAGAAATAAAAACCAACTCAGATACAACTCAGACGCCAAAATAACTGACTGTAGATTTATTTATTTCTGTTAATCTTTGTTTAATCAATCAGATTAGTTAAAGAAGGGACTCTTGTTGACAGCAATGGTCAGCCGAATGGATCAGAGGGGTATTCCAGGTAGGAGGTTCAACAAACTCTAAGTCTATCCCTGAACTCTGAGTTGACTTACTCTGAGATGGGAAACTCTGAGTATCCGGTTCCAGAACAGCTGATTTGAGTTAGTTCAGTCAACTCTGAGTATGTTCACTCTGAGTTAAACCGACAATAAAAAGCCATCATCAACTCTGACTCCACGATTCACCATGGCAACAGGTAAATAAAAGACAGCGCCTCCATTTTAATCCAGTGGATGTAGAGATATTAATGCATGTGTAGCAGACGGTGCACGTCTATCTTTAAAAGAAGAGCCTGAGTCAGAGCGAGGAAAGTGTCAATAAGTTAACCATAAAGTTAATAAGAAAGTTTTATTCAGTGTTGTCTGTTTATTCATCATTTATCAGACTTACATTTCCTTAATGAAGATAAAGTGGTGGAATCTGACTGTGTATCAAGCTGTAGATATATTACATTACATTATATTAATAATATATAATAATATATTTGTTCAGATTTAATGTGATGGGGAAAAACACAGGAGGCAGCAACTGAAAAATAGGAAGATTTAAAACATATAGGCTAGGCTATAGATCAAAGACATAAAGACATGACTGTAAACTCACAGTCTGACCCAGTAATAATATGTTTGGTGATTTGCACTTGAAAAGACGTTGAGGTTAAAATACAGTAGATTTTAAAATGTTGCACATCTATTTGTATCTTGACTCAACAGCATTCAGTGACTTTATTTCAGCTACAAATGTAGTAAATTTAAAGACACTGAAATGCTGCACCATTGCTCACTCAGAAATATTAACATATAATCCCCAATATTAGGCTATAGGAATTATGTTCCATCAGTGCGACCAATGACATCAGTGATAGAGATCATTAGTCATTGATACTACGTGTCTAAAGCTTCATACCGATTTTTAAAATTTAAATAATTAGACCTACACATTATGTGCAATAAACATTTGGGAGCTGCTCTAACAGACTGACAGTCTGATCCTTGTGCACAGTGTTATAAAAAATAATAAATATAAAAAGGACAGAGGTTTGATTCTGAGCTGAGGGTGAATTCTTGCTGTGTAATATTTGAATGTAAAGACAAAAACCAATGTCCAAAGAAATGACTGATGTGCATAAATTCAGTAACGTAAGACAGTCCTGAGTAACAAACTAATATCCAGTAGGATTTAGACTGTGACAGACGGTAAATCTCCGCTAATTAACGCGCTTCGATACAAGCTTTGACACGGACTGAATGAATGAGGAAATTAAACAGCATGTAAGAGGGAGGAGACAGAGAAAAACTCAGGGTTTATTGAAGAAAACCTGTCAGCGAGCAGGTTATGTTCACAGAGTCTGTTACCATGGTGACTGACTCAGAGTTTCAGTTACCTCTCTTTCTGGAACGGATAACTCAGAGTTTCCCTCATCTCAGGGTTAACTTACTCTGAGTTTTCACATAACCCGCTTTCTGGAATACCCCTCTGAACCTAAAGTGCTGGATAGCAACGACAAATGTTGCATCAGAATAATAAAAAGCAAACTAAAATTATATAGATTCCGAAATAACATTCCTTGATTCGTGACAGTCTGAGAGTTTTGAGTAAACAAAAAAGCTCAGCCTATATGTGCTTCAGATGTTCTGACAATCAATCTTTCCACGTTCATGTACATCAAATAAAAACAAAAACAGCTGGTGCTATCAATCAGTAACCATAATATATAAACATGATGTGATGTAAGCAGGCCTGGGTGCTGAAACTCAGTAGTTTTTCTTTTTTGGGGGGGTAAAAACCAAAGTTGCATTGAAAGTCTGTTGAAGTTTGTTATCTTGTTTACTTATTTTATGATAATGGAGTTTCTAATTTAAATCAGAACTTTGTTATTTTTAGACTATTTTGCTCAGATAAAGTTGTTGTAGAGCTGCTTGTGTCTAGACATTTATCATCTGAAAGCTGTGGCTGCTTTTGTTAAAGGTCCAGTGTGTAGGATTTAGTGTCATCCAGTATTAAGGTTGCAGAACTGAAACTTCTCCTGTGTGCCAAGGGTGTAGAAGAACTTATATGACTGAAGCGAAATCATGAAAATGCAAATGACCTTACCTAGAGCCAGGATTTGGTTTGTCCATTCCAGGCTACTGTAGACACAACATAGCCGACTCTGTGGGAGAGGACCCACTCTACTATGTAGATATAAACAGCTCATTCTAGACCACTGGTAGGCAACATGCACCTCTTCAGTTACTGCCCAGTGGCTCCCTGTGGCTGTTTTGGTGGTTGTTTTTTAGTCATCACTGCGTTTCCAGCAGCTTTTAAGCCACAGAAAATGGGTCCCTTTTAATGACTCGTCGCTGTGTGTACAGCAGGGATAATGCCACAAATAGCGGTTGTTTGTCTTTTTAAAGAGACATTGCTGTTTTTCCTGCCGGAATTGTGCCACTAAAACCAGGTATTTTATGCCAAAACATGATCTTTTCCTAACCATAACCAAGTGGTTTTTGTGCCTAAACCTAACCACATGTTAAATACAGCGTGCTTGAAACTTAAAGTTTCAATCTATCGACAACATAATAATGTACAAAAATAACATACCTGCAGCTTGCAGAAATGTACAATGCCATTTATTCCTCCTATTGACTTGATCATACCCTAACACATACACTTTATTATATTTAACATCAATGGAGAAAAAAAGGTTGAATATCAATTTCTCAATACAAGTAGATAAAGTAAATTAGATAGAGCTACAGATTTGCTGCTTTTTATGTGTATGTGTGTATGTATTTGTGAATGCAGTCTCTCAGTAGAATAATGTACAGTAAAATACAAATACCTCTTGGCTTCTATCTGTAGTTTAGTGTAGTGATGATCACCTCTGGGCCTTTGGAGCATTGTGAGTACTGTGTATGTGTGTGTGTGTGTATATATATATATATATACATATATATATATATATATATATATATATATATATATACACACACACACACACACACACACACACACAAACATGCACAGTCCCAGAGCAGAGCTGGTTCGTATCAGGTTGGTGATGGATGGAGGATGAGGTCAGTCCTGAGGGGGATCCAGACTCTCTGGAAAAGACCTGTTGTTCACTCTGTGCATCTCTCCCTGCTGTGCTGCAGTCCTCTGATGATCTCATCCACTCAGTAACACACACACACACACACACACACACACACACACACACCACATGCACTCATCACATCCTGGGGAAAACACAGCCGGTGATTCCCTTTTTAAAGGAGCTCCATTTGATGATTGATGTTGATCTCGGAACAGGAATGTGTTTGGCTTCAAATAAACTTTAAAATCCGACCGTATCATTTTGGAATCAAAGGTGTGTCTTTAAACAAACTTGTGTTTGTTTACGTGTCAAGTCTTTAAAATCTGCTTTTAATTGGTTAGATTTACAACAAAACATTGTGAGCTGGGCAGACTGAAACAGGAGGAAGGACTGAATCCTAGAAGAGGTTATTTGTACAGAGACAGTTCAAAGTGCTTTACATTGGCAAAGAAAAGCATTAGAATCCCAATGAGCAATAAAAGCCAGAAAAAAGTGAAATAAAATACATAAAATGATATAAAAACCAAACATAATAGATCAGAAATGCAGTTAGATTGCAGTAATAAGTTGTAAGTTGCCTCAAATGCAATAAAAAGAAATCAAAGTGCAGCAGAGAAACCAATAATGTGTTTAAAATATCATACAGACACATTTAAAAGCTGCCGTTTCATTCTTGATAACCTGAAAGTAAATTTTACTCATCAGAGCAGATCTTATCTCCCTGCATGCAGCACTAACAGTATATATTCAGCCTGTTGAATGCTGTCGTGACAGTGACGGGGATTTCCCACTGGTTTTACTTTGTGTCATTGCTTCCTGTTTGGATGTTTTGGTGATCAATGGTGATGTGGCCTAGCGGTAGGGTGTCCCCCCTGAGACTGGGAGGTCATGGGTTCGAAAAATGGGACCCATTGCCTCCCTGCTTGGCACTCAGCATCAGGGGTTGGAATTGGGGGGTTACATCACCACATGATTCCCGAGCGCGGCACCGCTGCTGCTCACCGCTCCCTCAGGGGATGGGTCAAATGCGGAGAACAAATTTCACGCACTCAGTTGTGTGACAATCAGTGGGACTTCAACTTTTTAACTTAATTATGTGCAATATTTTGGATTGATTGTTGTATTGATTGTCTGTACACTAAATTGCCCCTTGGGGACATTAATGCAGGTTGCTTGTTCCTTACTGTACATTAATGGTTAAATATATATTTACTGAAGAGGACAGACCTTTCTTTCATAGACATCTTTGTTTATTATTGCAGCAAACAAACTGCATTAAAGAGGGCTGTGTTCCGTTTAGTGCCCCCTGAAGACCAAAACACACCAGCGGCGTATGACGCGCGTCAAAACAGCCGCCCCCATTATTTTCTATTTACAAACCCACACCGGCAGTGGCTCGACGCGCGTCGATGTGTTGCACCGCGGCACTTTACGCTATTTTCCTATTTTTCCAGCGTCGCTGCCCTTGAAAAAGCGCTATTTTGTACTTCCCAGCCTAGTGGACTGGAGTGTGCAATAGAAATCCGGTTGATGCCCCGCAGCGCAACGCTTTTTGTGTGTGTTGGAGGCGGCACTTGACTCGACGTCACCGTTGTGTTTTGGCCTTGACGCCTCTCCAGTTTAAACCGGTGGTTTAAGAAGTACTCAGATCCTTTTACAAAAGTAAAATTAGACATACCATTGTCTAAAAAATACTCCATTACAGGTAAAAGTCCTGAATTCGAAAGGTTAGTAAAAGTTAAAAGTACATTAGTATTATTATCAAAATGTACTTTAAGTATCAAAAATAAAAGTGCATGTTATGGAGAACAGCTCCTTTCACAGTATAGATTACATTACATTATTATGTAAGAATACATGTAAGAGCATTTTAATGTTGTAGTTCCTCAATGTGAAGGCAATTTTAGAAACATTGTATGGTACATAGTAGTAGTAGGAGGTGTGGTAGTATAGTATTGTGTCATATCATTGAAGCATGTTTTTATATGTAAAAAGTAACCAATACCTTTGTGTGTCAAATAAATGTAGTGAGTAAAAAGTCCAATATTTGGCCCGGATGATGGAGCGTAAACTGTACTCTATTAAAGTACAAGTACCTTAAAGGTGATAGCCACAAGTTTAATTCCTCCCCGCCACTAGGTGTCGCACTCACACTCGCCCGCTCTCGCTCCAACCTTGAATTCTACTGGTTGCCAGGTTAGCCAAATACCCGGACAGAGAACAACAGAAATGTCAAGCGAGGAGTCTTTCATGGTAACGTTTATTAATTATTAAATCATAAATCCTTTAAGTCTCCTGGTTGGCCGGTGATAGATTGGTGTCTAACTGTCGTTACAGCCCGTCCCAACGGTTCATGCCAGGCTCGAATCAAACCCCGTCTCATTTGATGTTGCTCAGTAAGACTCCAAAATGTCATCGCATTATTTTTTTCTCAGTAGACGCAGGTGTCAAAGCCGTGTTGACAGGAAAGAGGCAGAGGAGAAAACCGCAAAATCACCTGGGGCAGTGCGGGCGGGGCATCAAGGCCACTGTGGCCTTAGGGCAGATATTTTTT
>NC_065527.1:31607893-31626083 GCF_006386435.1 Epinephelus moara | reverse complement strand
GATCTGGCGACCCCTGAGCTCCGCCTCACGTGACATCAACGTACTAATGCTATTGGCTCAGGGATCATTTCATGTCGACGTAGCCAACGTAACCAGATGTAAATATTTATATATTTTGGACCCGTCAAAATTTATAAAACAATTATTTCTATATTATAATATTTTTTTTCAGTAAAATTAATACTTTTATTCTACACCCCTCTAAACGTTCTGTGGATGTATTATTTTTTTTAAATTATTCGTTTTGATGAAAAAGTTGTAGCTATCACCTTTAAGGTTGTACTTATGTACAGTAGGGGTGTGCCATATCATATAATTTACAATAATACTGGTATAATTTTTAACATGATATGAAAAATTCACATCATTATACTTAAGAAATTTCGACTTGCTGACATATTGACGTCAACAGGCATGGCTGGAAGCAAAATTATTACGGACCCCGCGGTGGTTCCAAAAAGAGGAGCAGCTTCAGAAATGTGGAATAAACTGTGGTGCTGTGGTGCCTGGGCATCCTTAAATTATTTGTTAATTTCTTTTCCTAATTTTTCATATTGTCGAGAATATCATGATCACAAAAAATACCCTAAAATACCGTGATATTATTTTAGGGCCATATTGCCCACCCCTCATGTACAGTACTTGAGTAAATATACTTGGTTACTTTCTATCACTGGTTAAACCTAACCTAACTCTAAATAGTGCACAGTATTCATTATTGTTAAGAATTACACATGTCCAACGTCTGCTGTTGAAAAAGTCATTTTCTTTCATTTTTTATGTTGTTTTATTCGACAGGTAAAAGTTTGTTAGAGCACTGATCCACACAGTACAAAACTGCTGAATGCTGCTCATAGTGAAGGTTGATTGTCTTTGTGTGTGTGTGTGTGTGTGTGTGTGTGTGTGTAAAGTGGGACACTAGCTTAATTTACACTGCCTGTTCAAGGCTGGAATACTGTGCTGTTTCTCTGTATAAAAGGTGCGATGACAGAATGGGGGGACAGAGTTGTCTCACCCTTAAGTCGGCAGTGGAGGAAGTATCAGCGCTGAAGCTGTGTCTATGTGAAAGGGACAGCCGGCAGGATGAGACTATGGGCTGATGGGTACAACGTTTTGACAACTTGTTATGCGTGCAACCCACCGCGGGAGATTTAAAAAGTACAGCAGCCGAAAATGTCCACAACTTGGGAAGACAATGATGTCTGGGAGCTCCTTACCCTCCGAGCAGAGGACGAGATCAGTCGTCATATAACTGGGACAGTAAATGATTGTTATTGCCGTGTTATTGCTTATAAAACGCTGGCGACGCATGTTATATGTCAAACTAGAGGCCGGCACTGTTGTTTTACACGTCAGCCCGCCACAACTTTTTTGCTTCTGTGATGCTGGCATGCTGTGTAAAAATCACACACAGGGGCGGAATGACGCTGTAGTTATTTGGCTCTGTGTAAAAAATGCAAAGGTGGTGTGAGGGGACTTCATAATGGCCCTATAGCGCCATCTCCGTGTAGAAAGGGTTAATATTTAAAGGTTAAAGCTGAGAATTAATTGGAGTCAATGGAAACTAAAATAATGCAAAGCATGTGTATACAAATGTGTCACAAGCGCAAACACACACTCACACAGCCAGTGACTTCACAGGAGTCAGCTGCGTGCAATTACACACACACACACACACACACACACACACGCACACACACTAATTTTCCAGGTGTTTCAATACCTCCCTGAATTTGCCCTTTTCTTGTCTTGTCTTTTTCTCTTTGTTTGTACATGTGAATTTAAAAGTGGTGTACTGTTGCTACCTTTGTAGTATATTAACTTTGCAGAACGTGCTGCTGAAACCGTAACAGAACAACAACACAAGCCGTCAGCGTGGTCTTTCTGGTTTCATATCTGCTCGTAAAGCTGCACTGATCCTGGTGTTGTTCTGGTAAACAGGTGTTAAAAAATGGACATTTTCCTTAAGTTGAAACTTTCTTGACTCTCCCATGTTGCACCGCTGTCTTTCTTCATTGTCTTACACTTTTACCGCCTGTCTCGCTCTTTGTTTTTCTGTCTCTCTCTCTCTCTCTTTGTCGCTTCCTCCCTTCTCTCCGTTTTGGCACATGTTGCCACGGTAACCACAGCCTCTTTTTTTTTTTTGGCCAAGTTGTAGTGGTGCAGTTTTTAAAGGCCCATATTGGGCTCCTTCATTTACGCACACATGCTATCACGCAATCATACACACCCACCAACACCCCCTGTTCACATACACATCATCAACACCTCTACATACTGCTAACACGCACACACACACACACACACACTGCCACACCTACGCACAGTGAATCTGATTTGTCTCACACACACACACACACACACACACACACACTTTCACACACACTCACTCCTTCATTGACATCCCTCTCTGCTTTCAGATTCCACAGGAGATTACCCAGAGTGCTGCTCGCCTGAGGATCATCAAGAAGAGACGGAGAACGACAGATTGGACGTGGAGGACGCACAGTGATTGCAGGAGGAGGTGGAGCCTCAGAAAGACCCCCTCTGCGTCCAGTGAAGCCCCTCCCCTCTGAGGAAGTGCAGTGAGTAGCAGCTTTTTTTTTTTTTCTTCTTCTTTTTTGGAGGGAACCGGACTTTGTCTGTATCTGGGGTGATCTTTTTTTTTTTTTTTTAAATATGTGTATCAGCACATCCAGTTTTTTTTTTTTTTTTTTAAATATGTGTATCAGCACATCCAGTTTGACTGCTGAAAAAACTGTATTTAGAGCTTACAGTTTAGTTAGTCAAGGCTTTTTTCCTAGCTGGTGTAGTCAAATCTCAAAATGAAGGCTCTATGTTAACCGATAGTTAGCCAGAAGTGACCATATTTGGATGAGAGGGTGGAGATAACCCTAACGCTAGCTGCTAGTTTGGTTAATTGAACAAGACTTTTTCAGGCGACTAAAACAATACAATTAACTTTCAAGAACTGAAATAAAAGTATGAAATCTGTCTATAGAAACCAAAACTGTTTTTGCACCAGGCTGTAAACGTACTGTAAAGTTGGGCATTTTAACATGGGGGTCTATGGGGACTCACTCTTGGAGCCAGTCTCAAGTGGCCATTAGAGGAACTGCTGTTTTTGGCACTTCTAAGTTGGCTTAATTTCTCTCCTGGAGATTGCTGCTTGGTTTCACAGGATAATGACATAAAATGTTGCCAAGTTTTGGCTTTGTAGTGATGTTCAAACTGTCTGTAGAAGGAAAAAAACACTCTTAGTCTGGATAGTACAGTCATGAATCACCCCGCCTCAACCAACAGGAAGAATTGTGCAAAAGCTTCTACATGATGATGTTTTTCAACATGCAGCATTTGTGACCAGGTCTTGTGTATTGTTGGTTTAATGGCAGCCCTGCAGGATAGCAGAGCTCGGGCTTTGTGGTGAGAGCTGGAGGAGATGTGACTCCTCTGTTCCTCAATGCAAAAAGTAAACAAGTAACTGACATTTCTGACCTGTTGCAGGTGAGGGTATGTTGTTGCAGCAGTGGAGGCTCGTCTGGCTTTTCTTTTTTTGTTGCAAACCTGCCATTTGTCTGTGTGATTTAGTTTTCACCTGCAGTGTAATAGCAGTATCAGATTTGCAGCTGCTTTTTCTAGTGAGATGATTCTATCACTGCAGTGTCAAAGTGCATTTTCCAACTAATAAATTATGCCATGCAAGAGATCCCAAATAGGCTCTCAGTTCCTCGAGAGCATTCACAAACGGAGCCACAGTGGTGTCAATAGCTGCTTTAACTTAAGTGAGAATGAGAGAGCTCAGATATTAAATTAAATAACCATCTGGAGGTTTTGTAAATCTGTATCTTAACTTCTGAGAAGCTTTCTGTGGTGACTTTAGGTCTAAAAGCATTTAAATGTTTTAGGAACGTGGGAAACTGTTTTTAAAGTTTCTTAAATTAAGAAAGCAGTTGTTAATTTGAAAACCTGTTCCATATGTGATGCTCCACAGGAATTCAGGTAATACAAATCACCCGCAGACTCGTTTATCAAGTAAAAATGTTCCAAATAATTAGATGTGAGCATCTGTTGGTCTTCTTAGTTTTATATCAGTGTCAGCTGGATTACTTGTAGACATCTCCTTGGGATGATTAATAGAAGAAAAGAAATAGAAAAAGCAATAATTAGAAGATTTGTTAGTTTTAGTCCTTTTAGTTAGCTAAGAGATGAACATAATAATGGGTATCATGCAGCAACATTTTCTTTTTTTTGTTTAGTAGAAAAAAAGAGAAGTCACCTCCAGATGCACAATACATTCTTAACCATCTGAATCTGCTCTTAACCAGGCATACTAAATGAAACTTTTTGACTCAAAGCCAGACTTTTTTTTTCCAGCCAGAATAATAAATTGCTTTTTCATGTCAAATTTGGTTCAGACTATTCAGACTACAGAGCCTCTGCATTATTATTTATTTCCTTCATAAATATGGGTGAAACTCATAACCCTCAGCTATGAATTAGCCAAATGGAAGCTAGCAGCAAACCAACAGCAAGTGATAATTTAACAGATCAGCTGATGTCCCGTACAGTAAACAGTGCCACAAAACTCAGAGCACCTGAGACAGTCAGTGTTGTGGTGCTGCTTAGATGTGCGTAAAACACATCTGTAGTGTGTATATGTGTCTTTGTTTGTGTGTCAAACTCGGACAGCAGAGGAGCAGCAGAGCAGAGCGCCTGTAAATACCACCAAAACACTGTAGAGATTCAATGTATTACATGACTATTTTGGTACAGACATTTACCCATCAGGGTGGCACACGGCCCTCCGAGATTTTCTTGCTAAACGGAGAGTCCACCCGCATTTGGCGCTTGGTGGTTGGGTGTTTATTTCAGATCTTGATCATAAGTAACCTATTAGCATTGGTAATGCCCCTTAAACACTATATAAGGACAGGTGTCTAGTCCTTATAAGGACATGCCTAAGAATGCGAGAGATGCACCCGGAAAAAAAAGAAGAAGTTCAAGAAACTTAAACAAAGTAAGAGTGAGATTTTCCAGAGTGTCATTGCTGGTGTTACAAGAAAATCCAGAACCCAGCGATGCAAAACATTTGTGATGCTGTAAATGCGTGTGCGCACCAGTGGTCGTCATTCATCTGTCTCATAAAATAGATCTGTGTGATCTCTAAAAACATGTTCTCTGTGTAAGACCTGGATGGCCAGAGCATTCAAGAGCAGCATGTAAGCCATTCAGAAGCTGAACGCAGGCCATATCATCCAAGGGTCTTTAAATCCTTAATTGGGATCAATGGACCAACAGTATTTCTTTAGCTCAGAAATGTAATTATCCAATCATTACAATTAATCTAACAAACACAATCTAAATTTGATCATGATATTTTTTTTATGTTCCTCAAATTAAAACTTGTGTTTACTTGCATTGGACAACAATTTATGGACTGTGAAAATGAGATGTTGTTGTCTTATCTAAAGAGTGCTCTAGGCCACTTGCAGAGTTTTCTTGTACCTAAGAGAAGAGCAAAAAAACAAAAAAACACCAGTGAGTCCCAGAAATCAGAGGGTATTAAGAAAATAAGAACACACTGTGGATACGAACAAAACTGAAGGAATATTTGTTCGTATAGCGCTTCTTGCATGAAGCCCAGTAAGTCAGTGTTAAGTGCTGCTTCATCAGCTTTGTATGGAAGTCCTTGGAGGCAAAAGAAATCTGCTATGTAGGAGTTATTTTCTCCTAGGTATGGGATGTTATCTCCTGTGTAGGAGATAAACCCTTATTTTATGCTGCATTTGGCTGATCTTTTAATGCCCTTTGGATCTTGCGCTAAGTGCTTAATTGTGCGCAGCTTTCTTACTCAAAACAGCTTAATTAAGCCTAAAGTTTATCTCTTACACAGGAGTTATTAGAACCTACGTAAAAGATGACATCGCATACATAGGGGATAAACTTAAGCTTTGGCCCACTCAAGCCCAGTTTCCACCGAGCAGTATGGTACAGTTCAGTTTGGTTCGGTAAGCTTTTTTTCCGTTTCCACTGTGAAAAGATGTGGATGGTACCCATTTTTGGTTTCCCCACTGTTGGGGTACCTAGCACACAGATCTGGTACTAAAAGGTGGAGCTGTGAACATTGCAGTCAGTTCAATGGTCAGTAGCGGACATTCACTCTGCTCAGGGCTGAGTTGTGGCTGGTTTTGAGACTCATGTCGTTGTTCCTGTGGGCTAAAGTAACAATAAGCCCCTGAGCTTGCCTGAGAAGGAGTAAATGCACAAATGTGCTATTTTTAAATATCCCATGGAGAGAGACTCTCACTGCAGCCTGTTGTATTTTGTTCTGAAAATGTTGTCTGTAACTCTGTTGTGTGGATGATAAATGAGGTGCAGACTTCCATCTGTGTCACCGATACTGAGGAAATACAGTGAGTGCCAGATGGAGCAGTGAGTCACAACAACCCTGCCCACATTTAAGGGTACTGTTTGTGGTGGAAACGCTTAATGGACGAAGGGTCTAGGTACCATGTCTGAGGGGTTACTTTTGGTTCCAGAGGTACCATACTTAAAGTGTTTGGTGGAAAAGGGGGTAGAGTCTGCCTTTTTATTTATTTATTTATTTATTTATTTTTTATCTAGCCTCTCAGGGCTTCCATAGCTTTGTCACAGTTATTCTAAATAATCCCTAACTGCAGTGCAGATGGTTACAAATCTAACATATTTGCAGCCACAAACATCAAAAATTACCCATGAGTCCTGTGCTTGCACTAGTTAGCCAGCTAGTCAGAGAGACACTTGTAAGACAAACAGTTTGTAGACCTGAATTGTTACTCACCTAAACGGCCTGTATAAACAGAGGGAGATGAGGTGAGACTGAAGTCACATGTCTGAATGTAACCAGGAGAACATCTAACAGCTCAGTGTGAAAGTTTTAATCCCTAAACTGTGTTCGATTATAAAACATGACACAAGGACAACACAACTTTACATACAGAACAAAAAAAAAAAAAACACACTGTAACTTAAAAAAAAGTCATTTTATCTCCCTTGTATGTGTCACCCAGGACAAGCAGCTGTATAAGAGTGTGGGAGAAACTGTCAGAAAGTCTCCACATTTTGTAGTGAAGAGTGAAGCCAGCCGGTGTAAATCTCAGAGATTTGTTCAGAGCCTCGGTCGGCAGCGATGAGTCAGTCAGAGGAGGTTTCTGATCAGGAGCCTCGGAGGAGAAAATCCAGGAGGAGAAACACAGGACCAGATTACTAGTGGATGGTCTGGTAGAGGAAGAAGAAGAGTGGGGAGAAACAAAGGGAAATATTCATGTCAACTCAAATTTACTTAAAGTCTCACCTTTTGATATACATGATTGAAACAAACCAAAAGAACTAAAAGTTTCAGTGGGGAAGGGGAGAGGATCATCTCATCTCCACTGGCTGAGACTCCACAAATTGGTCTCATTTTTTTAACCGAAATTACACACTGGTGTCAGGTACAGTTGCTTCTCGTCCACCAGGAAGATGAAACATTAAAGTAAAAACAAACCCAGCCTCACATCTTTGGGCTCTTTTGTCCCTTCAGTGTCCTTCAGTCCCACAATAAAGTTGGAAAATGTGAGGCATTTAGAGGTATTTACTCGTCATGCATCCAGTCGGTGTTTGCTCTTATTTCTTTAGTTTGCGTTGGAAGGCTTTAGTACAAAGTGTTCTTATTTTCTCCCTCTCTCTACCCAACACAATTCTGCATCACTAAAGCCAGGCGTACACTGTAAAAGATGAGCTCATTTCTGACCAGATTCTCCAGCTGCACGGGGGTGGGCATTTTCAACATTTTGTTATGTATTGTATCACATTTCTAAAAAGACGTAGTATGTGAGCTGACTTTTTCATTGAGATGGTGGATGGTGCTATTTTGGCAGCTGCCTGCCAAACTGCAGACCACTGCAGACCACTGTTCAAGACCAACAAACAACAAAACAATCTGTTTTTGAGCAAGGTATTGAGGCGTTCGTGGTAGCTTTTTAGCCACCAAAAGTGGGTGTTTTTAAGTGACCCTTTGCTGTATATCCACCGGGGATAGTGCCATGAAAAATGGTTGTTTTTTTACTGAGATAGTACTGAGTTTCCTGCCGGGATAATGCCACCAAATCTGTTTTCTGAGCCCAAACATGATCTTTTCCCTGCCGTAATTATAGAAAACAAGTGTGGCACACTCTGGCTCCATATGCATTTCTTTAATTTTGATGATGATGTTTCACACTTTGGACCTTCCTCGAGATCAACAACAATTATACTAAGACACAGGTACACTGATCTGTTATAAAGGCCACACCTTTGTCACACAGCTGATAACGATTAGATGATGAGGGTACACCATTAGGTTGAGCAAGTCAAGTTTTCCAAACCATAACCAATAGGGGTGTAAAGATACAATTATCTGGATTGATGTATCGATTCAGTGACCAGCAATCCAATATCATCAATGCAACGAGAAAACATTGATACGTATTGTCCTCTTGAGGATAGTCCCTAATTTTTAAATTCCCATGCTGTGTCTATCTCCCCATTTCTATCTAAGCACACTTCCTTCCTAAACATTCAGTCAGTGCTAGTGGCTTTATGCCAGACAGATAATGTCAAGCAGCCAAGAAAAAGACAATGAGGATATTTACTGATGTCGTCTCATATCGATTGCAGGCCCCGGAATTGAACAGAATCAAAATCGTATCATGGCAGACTTTGTGATATAGGCAAATATCATTATCTTTGTCCTAAAAATCGATATATTATTGTATCCTGATGAAGCTAGTGATTTACACCCCGTGTGCCCAAACCTAACCATGCATTCACCACAGCATTGTTGAAACGTAAAGTTTCAGCATAGTTGCTACATAGTAATGTGTAAATGTGAGGTACTCATGGTGCCAGGTAGCTCACCTGGGAGAGCAGGCTCCCCAGGTACAAAGGCTATGTCCTTACTGCAGCAATCAAAGGTTCGATTCCAACCTGTGGCCCTTTGCTGCATGTCACCCCCTTTCTTTCTATCACTGTCGTATCAAATAAAGGCTAAAAATACAGCCCAAATGTAATGTTTTTGTAGATGGTAGATAGGTACAATACCAACATTTTTTTCTGGCTATTGGGTTGGTGGTCCACAGGCGTGGATGAGCATTTTTACTTTCTATTTTACACGTACAGGGCGTTTACATTGCAGATGATTTACTCTTACAGTAGGAGTTGGACATCAACTCCTACATTTATAAAATTTTAGCTTTAGTGATTCATTTCTTGTTTTCTAACCTACTCATGTATAGTTTTAAAGCTGTGTTAAACTAAAAACAGGCTGGTTTTCTAACTCATTTAGTTCAAGGCAGAATTTAAGAATAAATATAGAGACAGGAGCTTCTAGCACATAGAAATCTGTAGAAACAGTTCTATGTAGATACTGTTGATAAAATGTAGAAAGAGAAGTGGCATTGTGAAGAGAAGAAAAGGAATGAGAGCGATGGATGAGGATTGAAGAGTCACACCTGGAAGGCCGAAAGATTTTTGGGTGAGTAGGAGAGGGCCGAGGCAAACTTTCACAACAGAAAGTGGCTCCAGGAAAAAGTCAGACACTTTAAAAGATGTGACATTTCATCTCCCAAAATTCAAAACAGAGGTCTCTGCAGATTGTGCCTTTTGCAGTGTTAAAAAGTGTAGATGGAGTGAGGAGGAAACAGGAGGAAGAAGAAAAATCATATTTGAGAGTGAAGTATTAAATGACTTGACAGCGGAAAAGAAGAAAATGAGGGGTAGAGTTGAGAGGAGATGGAAGGAGATTTGATACTTGAGGAGGAGAGAAAAAGGGCTAATGGAAGAGACACGTACTTTAAACTGTATATACATTCAGAGCCAGGAGGGACGACAGCAAGAAGAGAATCTGAGCTGCTTTTTGGATCAGGTAGAAAAGTGTGTGTGGAAAACAGCGTCGATCCCTCCTCAGCTGGAACCAACATGCTCGGTTCAGCAGGTTCATGCAGTAACAGTTTAAACATGGCAGCGTCCGCAGCCTCTGGTGCCCCCGCGGCGCTAAACTAAACCCACTTTGTAGTCCGAGCTGCCACGGAGGCTGCACACGTTAGACTATTGTGTAATTTGGGCCGGCAACACATTTGGGGGAACTTCTTAACAAAGCTTGGTTCAGTAGAGGCACTGCAGTTTGTGTGTTAAAAGTTTTGGTAACCACATCTGGAGCTGTCATGGAGGTCCAGTGAAGAATATTTGTCATAAGGATAAATGTTTCACAACCAGGAGAGAAACAGACAACTGACAGACAACAGATTCAGTCAGCAAAGTTAAGTCTGAAATGGTAATTTGTTTGCTGCACGGTGCTTTCAAACTAAAGAGGCGCTAAACTATTGCTAAACAAAGCGTTTCCCGTGTTTGCACGCATGCGCACAACAAATTCCCTCACTGGAGGATAATCCGAAAATGATTTGTTTAGCAAAAATAGTTGTGTTTGGATTTCCGTGTGCCCACAAATGGATACAAGACACTTGGATAATGTTGCACAGGAATTTTTAGAAAGCTTTTTACACGTTTTATAACCTTTTTGTTGTCTGTCGTTTGGACTTCGTTGAAGTCTGATATGCTTTCATTTTTCGACCACCCCGCTCTCCTTAACGCCATTTGATAGAAAACTCTTTCTCGGACCATAGAGAGCCTAGGGAGGTGAGTACTATATAACATTTATATTGTTTTGGGGAAAATTATTCCTTTAAGCCTTTAATATCTTGGCTGCCTTGACCAAATTAGGATTTTAGGCTCCAGATAACTTGGCGGTGAGCAAAAACCCACAACTCCATCCTTTCATTCTGATTTCACCAAAACTGTTTTCATGTTTCTCTACAGTCAGTCTGGCTTCTATTTACTATGAAGTGCTCTTCAGATTACTTTACAGCCAGTCAGTCACGGTACAGAGATGTCTTTTCAGTGCAATTAACATCATCAGAAGTTGTACAATGAGGGATGCTTATAAAAGTAACCACTACATAAAGTAACAGCTGAATACAATATGGCAGATGCCGAGTAAAGCCCTAGTCATATTTTATAATTGTACATAATAATATATTTAAAGAGGACCAATTTTCCTTTCTGTATTTTGTTTCAATAATATAGCCTAATGTTAAAATGTCTGATGTTCATATTAAATGTGGACATAGTTTCTCATAATGAGGTAAACAGTTTTATATTTTCATAGTGTGCTGGATTTCTTTATATGGTCATCTGCTCCAGCCCGCTACTGCAAGTATTTACATTACATAGCTGTTAAACTGCCGTATATAGCTACATGCAAATGTCAGGGAAAAATGTAGTCTTGGTTGCCGACTTTTGATTGCATTCCTGCTGGAACAGGTCTGGTTGTGTTTACCAGCATTTTTAACAGTATTCTTAACAGTAAAGTGCCACTAAACGGTTACGGTCATTCCTTTGTTGCAAGTGCACTGCTACATGTTGCGAGATCCTAACGTCAGGTTAACATGTAATCTTGGTTGCTGGATGTTGTTAATTTCTTCTGTCAGATTCTGCATTATATTCCTACTGGAACATGTTCGGGGTTTTTTGAGAAGCTATATATGATGCTATAATGTGCCGCTTTTCTTGGTTTAAGACATTCCTCAGCTGCAAATACATTGTTTGAGCCATTCTCCCACTGCAAGTACACTGCTAACATACATGCAGCTAACGCTAGGGTATCATGTATCTGCATCTTTTACCATTAAAGCATATAAATACATTCTAGTAGAAAATACAAGCATGACCCTGAAAATGAGCATAATAGGTCCCCTTTAAATGTATAACTCAGTGCCACTTGATCAACTTTTTTGGTTGTCCACTCTATGCTTACTCTTTTATAAAACACTATACCTTGAAATTGATGCTGTATGCCATTGGATAGAAAGTCAGACAAATAATTTGTTGAATTTAATATTAGATAAATCTTTATGTAATTTCAGATGTTGCAGCAGCACAATGACAGAAGTAAGTACAGATACATAGAGACAGGAAAAAATTTGAATTAATCAATATATAGAATAGTATAAATGTATAAACAAGTGGTGTGTTAAAAGTGTCAAGATATCAGGGTAACATTAGAACCTATCACAAACAATTTAATAACACTGGTCTGCCTGATTTATGCCCCCATAGTTATACATGACTTATGACTTTTTGGAGTGTGAAAGAAAAGTGCCTTCTGAAACACTGTTGGAAATATTGTATTCATTTTGTGCGTGTGCATCTCTGAACCCGTCAGCAACTTTTACCATTCCCGCCTGCATGTAAGATCTCTCCTCTGCAGCACCAACACCGTATCATAGTCACCAGTCTAAGGGCTCGCCAGCACAGAAAACCTGACCATCCGAAGCCAAAATCTACCAGCTCTTGGCTGCGGTCCAGTCAGCTTTTTCAACGTTTTCCTGGGCTGCAGCCAGCCTGCGGGCCGGTGCCAGCCCCACTGGGTGCTCGGGAAGGTTTGTTTTCACAGCCCTTCTGCTTTATTGAATGGGCTCTGTGAAGCTCAAGGGGTGGAGCACCGTGCTAACACTGCCGGGGTGATGGGTGCAGTTTGCACATGGGTCATCCCTGCTAAAAATATTTGCATCGAAGGTGCTACGAAGCACCGCGAATGAATGCATCCACCAAATGGCACATTGCTGGGGTTGCAGAAATGGCTCTGCACCTGATTATTCGGTGGGTTTTTTCCCTCTTGTTGCTCACATGGAGGCTTCCTTAGTCGTTTTCATGCTGAGTGAGTTTCATGACCCTCGGGCCTCTGAAGCCTGATTAAAAACCGACTGTATCATTTAAAGAATGAATGGGCATTAGGAGAAGATAATACTGTTTTCTTCTTCTCTGTAAAGCTTGCAGATACGTGGCTTTATCACCGCTGAGATATATCTGAGTGTATGTATTGCTGCACAGTTACAGCTTGCAGCTATTATGATTCCTCTTATGAATAAGATTATTTGTCTTCATTATGCGATGAATCAAAATATTTAACATTTCAGCTGCAGCTGATCTAAATGTTTGAATATTGCTGGTATGTCTCATAATTAATTGTGGAACAAACAAAGACTGCACGATTAGTGTGATGCCCTAATGTTGTGTCACTCTCTGATCATACTGTTGTTGATAAAATCGCCATCTGTTACCTCCAAATGCTGCTGCTGCTGCTGTAGTCTTAAATGTGAGTGGCGGTGGCGGCGGTGTTGAAGCAGGAAGCGAGCGGGGATCTGAACCAGCGGTGGGAGTGTGAGGAGCGGTGCAGGTACAGTGTGAGGGCTGATGGGATCTCCACAACCGCTGGTGGAGGTATCGACTATGTGGGAGAGAGTGACTCACCCTAAAAATCCACATGCACACACCTGTGGAGGAGGTGTGTGTGTGGGCAGCCAGCGTGGCCGGGCAGATTGCTGCTCGCCTCTCTCGCTGAGCTGTAGTATTAAACCGTAGCCTCGCTGCTGCTGAACTTCACCACCACAGCACTCCATTTCTTCGTTTTTTCTCTGGTGTTTTTTTTTTTTTTTTTTTTTGTGTGTGTTTTGTGTTTGTGTGTCCTTGTGTTTCCCACCAACACACCTGTGCCAGAGCTGCTGCGGTGGCTGGTTGGAGCAGGAGACATTTTACTTGGTGATTCACTTGTTTTGCTTGACGGTTGTGTGTATGTGATTCCTCTGAGGTCTCGGGTGTTCAGTTTTTTAACTTTTAGGTTGTCTTTTTTTTTTTTTTATTCCTCTCCCCCTTGCTGTGAAATGTTGTGTGGTAGTGGGTGTTGTGTGTTGAGAAATGTGTCATCTGAAAAATCTGTCCAGATCCTGAATTTCTAGAAATGTTCACAGCAATTTCAGCAAGTGTGAGTGAATTTCAACACATTAAGTGTATATCAGTTCATACCACAGAGTGTTAATTTAACTCCTTTTTAAAGTTGCTGTTTTGACACTCTGTTGGAGTAATTATTCATTCTCTCTGTAGTTAAGATTTAACACTCCTCGACAAGAGTGTACACTGTTAGACCTGAGCTCCCCCACAGTGTTAACTATACAGGTGTTACCTCCACGTTAACACTGTCAGGTGTAAATATGGTTTTATACAAATATCTCAGAAATCACATCCAATACAATGAGCAGTGAAACATAAGTGAAACCGATGAAGGCTGTACCAGGAACATACAAAGAAGTGTAATTAACTGACCAAACATCACTGGTTTTCTTGTGTTGTTTTAAAAACAGAGATTGGTGTGTTCTTTCTGACAGTATTCATCTTGGAAAGGTAATTATGAAGTTATTAAATACAAAATGCACCCAAATGTTACTTTTCTTTGAAGATGAACTTCGAGATAACTCTAACATGTGCGTGCTCTACACTTTTCCTCACTTTTGATTCCACCTTTTCTGTTCCAACAACATTGAGATTTTCATTACTGTTTAGGGATAATTACTAAAGTAAACTTCAGTTATTTAGATCTTTTGAAAACACTGTTACAAAGTACTTTTTAGAACACGATTAAATAGTTTACACTGTCAAGATAGACGGCACAAACGTAACCCTGAATAAAACATAGATTATAGGCAAAGGCCAGTGCGTAATAAAAAAATAATTAAAGTAATAAATGAGCGATAAAAGCTAAACAAACAACAGATTTACTGTTAAAAAAAAAGCCTTAGTCAATGGTTAGCGGTTCATTGAACAACCGCAGAGAATATTTTTGGCTGATTACACGTCTGTATATAGGTTGATTTTGCTACTTTTCAGTGTAGTAATTGTACAACCCCTATGCTGTAAAGCCCAGTTCAGACCAAAGATTCGCAACAAGATGGGTTGAAACAGGCAGCTACTGGCAATGTGGTGTTTTGCAACGTTCTAAAAACCTGCTGGTTTACACCACTGTAACACTGGTGTATCATCATGCAACAACTCTCTGTACTTCCGTTCTGATTTCCAGCTTTTCAGGTTTATTTTGTGGTTAAATATAATTTGTAGCTTCTTAAAATATGAATGAGGATAGTGATAGTGAGATACTGGCTACGGTTGCATTTGTAATGAAGAAACAGTGAAAAACAGAAACAAAACGAGCATCATATGGACTGTATTCATAATAGATACACTACAATAATATAAGTAACCAACGGCAATTAATCAGTCAATTAGAATGTGTGTGTGTGTGTGTGTGTGTGTGTGTGTGTAATGTGTCTGCAGCTATACATGTCTCTAAAATGAAGCTGCTAACTTACTGGGGTGACTTGGGGGGAAACAGGATGGCCATAATGCGTCCGCAGCATAGTCACCTGGCCATCATGGGTTGGGATGATGCTACCTGCAGTAATTGCTAACGGAGAGGTGCTGCTAGCTAGCTTCTGCCTGGTCAATGCGCAGTGCAGAGCAGCTAGCTAACTCGTTGAGATCAGAGGGTGGGCGGTGAGCACCATGTTTTTGCACGTTAATGCAGCTAGCCGGCTGTCTGTCAGCAAAACCAACAAAAAATAAAAGGCAAAACATTTACAACAAAACATGGGTAGTTCTTCAAATGCAGTTCTAAAGCTCACCGAGTCAGTGGAGCACCAGACTAAAAGGAGAGGCCTCTTGTATTTTATTGTATTTCATGTGATTTTACTTTTTCATAAAAATTAACAGCTTAGTTACCAGATAATGGGTGTTGGGCTATCAAAGGTGAAATTAACTGAAACTGACATCCCTACTAATGTTACTAGCCTACAGCATTTTTTCACCCATCTTCAAGTAAACTATGCTAAAAGGAATAGCATGTTTTGCCACAGCATAGAGGCATTAAAAATCTGTTTCTGTTAAATCTATTACATGTTCATACATTTAGTTTAGCATCACTTGTTCACATTAACGTGAAAATAATCTGGGATTTCAACTTTCTGCAAATGCAACCTAACCATCCCTGTATGCAGCAGAGCACATATACAGGCTGTTGTTTTTTTTCTGATGTCATTATAAATACAGGAAGAAAAGACTGTAGCCAGATCCAAAAAGTCAGAGAGAGAGAAACACAATTTAAAAGACGCATTACAAAGTTACTTTAGCGGAGCTCTCCGTTCAGCACGACATCACAAAACAAAAGTCTTCTGTTTTTCACATGACTTACACTTTCTCTTTCCCATAGGTGCCTTCTGTTTCCTGACTTTTAGTGTTTTAAGCAGCCCGTAATATTTATTAGATCTAAGTAGGAGGTAATAGTCAAAGGAGTTTCAAAAGTTTTGCTAGAAATCTTCCACTTTTAATTTTAACAACAATAATCATTTTGTTGAGCTGATATCATGTTAATATTTCCTCACATTTCACCTTCTTCTTGTGGGATAAATGCCTGCCTTAAGTTCCAGAAGTGTTTTCTCATCAACAAAAAAGTTCAGTTAGAGAAAGCTTCCCTGAATCTGTGATTTAACACCAACTATTTCTTCTTCATAAATGACTCAAACAAGCCAGAGTTAGATGAACTCTTCATAGAGGTTTGTGAAGGTTCTCATCAACACCAAAACTGAAACTTTTAAATTTAAGACTCTAAAAATCTGCCCATTTTCAAACTTTAATCAACTTGAGGTTTCTGAAGGTTTAAAGTGGCTCCTTGTGGGCGTCTCTCCGGCCCAAAGACGCTCAGGAGCCCCGTCCATGAACGATAAGGAGGTCAGGATTTAAGCTGCACTTCTCTCCCAGACACAGTTTTTGGATATTTATCACCAGCCCCCCCTCCATTCGGCGAAAGCAGCTCAGTAACACTGGAGTTTATCCAGCACCACATAATTGAGGCCATGATGAAGTCAAGTGTTTTTCAGAGTAATGAGTGTTAGACTGTTTTATTCTGGAAGGTAGTTCCACCTCACAGCTCCCCCCCAATCAGACACCCACCCACCAACGCATTTGTTCAATTTTGTTAAGTGCCACTCAAGAGATATTCCTCAAAAATAAAAAAAATAAAAAACATTCTCAAATAGATTTTTTGGGGGGTGGGGGATGGGGGGTTAGAAAGGTGCCGATTTTACATGTTTTTAAGAGCTAAAGTAACAGCAGAGATGGGGATTTTAAAGGTAACTAATCCAATTACAGTTGGAGAAAATGTGGTTGCTGTGTTCAAAATGGAGACGGGAAACAAGCTAATTGCGGCAGAAGAAAGCACCCAGATGACCCACGTTTAGCCCTTCTGCTAATGATCAACAACTTACTCAATTCTTAGATGCATTTGTCAGAAATCACACGAGCCTGTGGCTGAAATCTGGTTTGAAGTTGGTAGTTGGCAGATAATTTTTTGAAATGCGGAGACAGAAGTTTGGCAGTGACTTTTCAAGAGTGGAGGTTTGGTTTCAGAGGAGGAGGCGGCACAAAGTAGTTAAAAAAAGTGATTGCTATTTTCTGCATTTCTATAAATGAAGTTTGTTACTGTGCTTTCCAAAATAATGGCAATAAAAAAGTTAAATCTCTGTATTGTTAAACGGTCACTCTGCTGATTTAAAGATAGTCACAAAGAGCTGAACTCATTAGAGAGTTGACATATCAGGAGAAAAATGACATGCAAAAAATCAAGGTACAGACAGACACAACACACACAATACACATGTTAATACTCTGGTTTATGGTCAGCCAACACGTTTTCATCCCAACCCGCCATATACTGACGCTTGGTCAGTGGACCTACACTTCAAAATATGACATGCTAGGTACCCTCTTGCTTCGGTTTTGGGTGTTCAGGGATGGCGTGTCATTTTGCGCTTGTTACATGCATTGTGTCTTTCACAAAATGGGCTTCTGTTTTCATTGGAAAGGGACAGTTTCTACTCGTTAAGGGCATATAGTCTCTTTCCAAAAAACTTAAAACATAGATAAAACACTTTGTTTTTAGGTTTACCTCCTTATGCTTTGGCTACAAAAGTCCATATGGTTGTAACTTACGTAATGCAACATCACGTGTCATACATCATTTGACATACGTCACTAGCGTTTCATGTCACACATACTGGCACCAGACGTTGCGCTAGACTTTTTCCTCGCCGGTCATTTTGACCAACAGGGTCATAAAAATCCAGTCATAATCTATTTTTACCGGTCATTTTAATTTTCCTTTTTAAATGATAATAAAGATATTCAAAGACATTTAGTTTTCATTCGTTCGTTTTTAATAAATCCAACAAGCAAGTTATAAAGTGTGCATTAA
>NC_065527.1:31603624-31607849 GCF_006386435.1 Epinephelus moara | reverse complement strand
CGCTCAATACATGGACATGCAATGACAAATTGTCATTAACTTATTACGTTATAAAAAACGATTAAAATATGGACTTACCCATGTTTAAAATGACCTGTTGAAGTGAAAAAATGAGTACTGACGGGAACAGACGAGTGGAGTCGATGTTTAACTGGCGCGGAGAGCACAGGAGAAATGCGCTGCCTGTGTGAACAGTCAAGCGCCTGCGAGTATACTTGCAGGACTTCTGCGGCACTACCGCATCTGGTGTGTCCAGGCTGTTATGTTAACAACGCTACATAAAGCAGATGAATGACTTTTTCTCTGCAGTGTGAAAACGGCAGCCACTTAAACCACTGACTGTGCACTCCGCCGCCAAGTGGGCAGGGGTGGTAATTGCAACAGGTCATAATGACCGACGGCCTTCAGATTTCCCAGTCATTGTTGTAAAAAAACGGTCAATGACCGAGAATATCCGGTTAACGCGACCCCTGAGTGGCACACCACATTGTTATTAGAATAACTCCATTGACTTTTGGTTTCACACAGGAAAAACAACAGCGGGAGTCCAGAGTTTGTTTGACCCATCCACCTCCCCTCCAACCCTCTGTATGCGAGCTTTCTCGCTCTTTATCTTACAGTTGTTGCTCGTTGCGTCAGAATCAACTACTGCCCAGTATGTATTATACCGCCACAGAGGGTGCCTCTGTGCTTTGGTGTGTGATGCTGAGATCCACTGAAAAAGCGGTGGTATTTGACAAGTTGCGCAAATATGTTCCATGGTCAGTGCCATAGAGACGTCCAAAAGAGAATATTGGTAAATATGGATAAGGAAAATGTGGGAAGAGAAAGAAGTAGAATTACATTCAATAAAAAGTCCCAAGCTGGACTGAAAATGTTGATGCTCTGATTTATGGTCAGCACCTTAAAACCTCTAAATGATTCCTGCTATCACCCTAGTCTCGTGTCGCCAAACCTATCTCCACAGTGCTGTGTCTGCACTAGAGAAAGCACACATTATCATTCTGCTATAGGGGAAAAATGCTCTGTCTTGTTTGTATTCTTTTAAACCAATCACAATCGTCTTGGATGGTGCTAAGCCCAGGATGCAGCAATGGTGTCCTTACAAAATAGTGTCGGGGTGGAACTGATTTTGGTGGAAAATTTGCATTTGGTGAGGTAAGCACCGCTAAAATATCTTATTCTCTGCAACAGAAAATGTCACAAAAAACAGTACAAAACAACAGATAAACGTTTACTGATGAAATTTGATAATTACCTCTGCCAAGGAGGTTATGTTTTTGCCGGCATTTGTTTGTCTGCAAAATAACTTGAAAAGTTCTGAGCGGATTTTGATGAAATTTTCAGGAAAGGTTGATAATGGGACAAGGAACAGATGATAATTTTGGTGGTGATCGGTTGAAGCGAAGTGGATAAAATAATAAAATGGCAGGAAATCCGAGCTGCTTGGCGGAGGTCTGCGCTCTCCGAGTGCTCTAGTTTGATATCAAATTGATAATAGGTGCTATAGAGGTGAAGCTTGGCTGTACTTTAGCTGTGGAGGAACTCACTGGAATACACAATATAAAGAATATACTAGAATACACTATAAGTACACTTAACTGCAAATACTATATAGATATACACATGACAATACACTACCAGTATACATTAGATAAGTTAGATGAGAGAGGTGACAGTTGCTTGTCAGTTTTGAAGTCTATTGTGACCTGTTGCCTTTTGGAAAAGTGTTTGTTCAGTGGTTTTAACAGTGGGATACACAAGTGTATGAAATGTTTCTTATTTTTTTTATAGTGAAAATAGTTTACCAAAGTTGCCAGAGGCAAACTTTTACTTCAGTCCCCAGCAGGACAATTTAGTCCGTCTTTTACACTCGCACTTCACTGGACCCTTTAAAACCACAGACAATTCGCTAGCTGTATGTGGCTCTAGCACAACTTTTTCACGACAATATCACAGACGCTCGTGTAAAATGGAACGGAACAGGACATTTGTGAAGTCAATGTGAGTGTTGAATGCTGCTACTGGAGTTAAAAGATGTGGCAAATCAACTTTGACTGTCAGAAAATGGAGCAACATTGGACGGAGTCTTGGCTCTTCTGAGGTGGGTTCACATGTTTCATTTTTTGTGGATCTTACCAACAATTCACAGAGAGAGCAAAGCAGATATGCCTTATTGCACGATCCAAATCCTCAAGGTCAAAACCTGCCATTTCAGTGTATTGGTGATTAGCTTGGAGGTTGTTGTTGTGTTGTGTTGTTAGCAAAGGGGGCTTTGAAAATGGTAGGATGCAGACTGCAGACAGGGAGGAAGAATGCCAACCAATGGCAGGTTTGTAGCCACAGTTTACATCCGTTGAGACAGACGACTATAACTCTAATAACATGCAGAGAAAGCGGAAGTAGTCTTCCCCATCAGACTGCATAAAGTCCCAACAACCATCACCAATGACAGAGCAGCATGTGTGTAACCTGCAGAGATAGTGCCAGTGATGTACTATAGTTATAGCAAAGAAATAAGTTCTTTTTTTGTAATTTTATGTTTTCAGGAACACCTTCATGTCACTGTGGGTCACATGTCGCAGCAGTGTTAACACTGTGAGGAGAAACATGTGGAGAAATGTTAACTGGGGACCGACTGAGGAAGAGAAACGTTGCAGTGGTAACTGGGTTATGAATAAAAACAGATTTTAATGTGGCTCAGGTGTTTTGTTGTAGCGAGAGTGTCTGGTTTCACAGAGCTGAGATCATATTTCTGCTGTTCAGAGGTGGTACGCTGCGATACTTCACTGATATCAAACAGTACTCCCAGTGAAGGCCAATTGGAGATAGACTGCTGGGAAATTTCTAAAATTACTATTCCAAATTTACAAGGTGGAGCGCTGCCACTGTTAGACAGTTTAGGGAGAGCCGCGGTGCGTAAACCGTTTTAGTTCGTCTCCTGCTGTGATGCAATCTGTTACGAGCATCAGTCAAATCACCCTCTCTGTTAGAGGATAAGAAAACACAGCCGTCAGCCAAGTCGGTAAACTCGGTAAACATTATGGAGGATTCCCCAACCTGCATTTACTCTGCAGATCGAGCTGCAGTGTTTGTGCTCTCTCAGAGGGAGGCTGCAGCATTTAGAGAATTCCTACAGGTACTTTTAACACATGCAGAGGTCCTAAATGTCTACATAGGAAATGAAATACAGGCTTTTAAATGTGGGCATCCTCTTTTTCAGCATTTTACTTGAGGCGTTTTCTTCTTCATCTTCTTCTTTTTCCTCTTCTTTTTCTTTTACTTCTCTTTATGTCCACTTTGATTAATCCAGAATAGTTAGAAGCACAATCTGCTTCCTGTCTGCTTTACTGAACACAGATGGGCTTTATGTCCCCAAATATTTAATTTCCTGGTGTTCATTTTTTATTTTTTCTGCCTATTTATGCTTTCACAACTTTCATAACAACTGCAGGAGATAGCAGACATATCTTCAGAATAAATGGGAGTTCAGAAACTTGGAGAATCTTTAACAAGCAGAGTGGAGAATTTTGTTAACACACCTCATGTTGGTCACCAATCTGTACGTCTGAAATGACTCATTCATTCACAATGAACAGTAAATGACGTGTTCACACATGCATGTACAAAGTGTCAGACATTTTCTTGTCTCTGAGAGAATGAGCCTGGAGCTTGTGTGTCTCGCAGGTTTGTAACGGTTTTTATCGTAGTGCTGAACCGTCGAGGTATGGGGATCACGGTCTGGTGCACACAGCCACAGGCAGAGTACACAATATGTAGGGCAGTAGTTTCCCGGTGCAGCGCAGGGTGGCGCAGGGTGGTGCAGGGTGGCGAACCCCACGCAGAGCTAGTTTCGAGCAGCGCAACACGAGGCGTGCTCAGTTTGGTAGTTTGGCAGACCAAGGTGCGCTGAGATGGGTGTGGTGGCGCAGCAGGGGGAGGTGTCGACATATCCAGCTTGCCGCAGTGACAGTTTCGTGCCAAAAGGCCGAAGGTGCACTAAAAGCTCGCCAGCTGAAACCAGGTCTACTGTCAGCGCAGGCGGAGCGCAGCCGGTGTAAGCCAAAGTTTGGCTGACCGGCGGACAGCGCGCACACGGCACCAAAACCTCACAGGCAGGTTTCCAGAATGTCAGGCACATTAACGATGCAATAAATACCCAAAAAACCACTATTCAATGCAACTATCTGCAATCAGCACATAAATGTATCTCTATATCGACTGT
>NC_065527.1:31581595-31603386 GCF_006386435.1 Epinephelus moara | reverse complement strand
ACAGGGCATCATGATGATTTCGGAATGGACTTCGGAACAATGGGTTTAATATGGTCGGACCAATGGGCTGTCGGACCAATGGGCTGTTGGACCAATGGGCAGTTCCCCCTTCTGCCATGGCGAATTGAGTAAACTCTCATTACACCTTTGTGCGGCGCATTTAAGGGCGAGGAGAGGGGCTCATTTGATTGGTGTGATGTGTGTAAAACCCACTCCAGGCCTTCTCTCCTCCCTCTTTCCGCCTTGCGCTGGTAGGAGAGACGGAGTGAGAGGAGTAGCTGCGCCAGGCGCACAGTGTGCCAAACTTGCAAAATCCGCCTGGCCACACCCAGTTGGCAAAGCGTAGGTGCGCTGTGCCTCCGCCTCGCCCGGTCTGCGAAACTAGAGCCCGTAGAATGATGCGCATAGTGTGGAATCAAAGGTCACAAACCAACATATGCTAAGGTTAGCACAACAAGCTGATTGTTGTGCAAGTCAGTCACACCATGATGAGCGCAAATGAAACAGTGGAACTGGAAGACCTGCCTGCGGGTTCCTGCTCAGCTACAACAGCAGTTGAGAGAGAGTTGTGTGTAAGATGAGGACGGTGTATCGACATTGCTTCGCCGTTGTAGGGTCTTGGAATAGAAATGTTACGGCACATTCAACAGCATAACCTTTATTTTCAGTTTCATAGCACTGGATGAATTGATGGATGGCCTTCATTGATCCCCAACTTGGACATTATTGTGTTAGGGCAGCAGGTTGTATTAACGCAAAATATCAATACAAAAATAAATAAATGAATACATTTAAATAACTCAATACGGAATACAAGAAAAAAAAACCTTGGCACTGTCTGTAAGTATAAAATATATACCTATAAAAAACAATATAAAGAATATACTAGAATACACTAAAAGTATACTTAACTACAAATACTAAATATATATACACAGGACAATACACTACCAGTATATACATTAGAGATGAGAGAGGTGAGAGTTGCTTGTCAGTTTTGAAGTCTATTGTGACCTGTTGCCTTTTGGAAAAGTGTTTGTTCAGTGGTTTTAACAGTGGGATACACAAGTGTATGAAATGTTTCTTTTTTCTTTTTTTTTTTATAATGAAAATAGTTTACCAAAGTTGCCAGAGGCAAACTTTTACTTCAGTCCCCAGCAGAACGATTTAGTCTGCCATTGACAACTACACTATTGTCTGTTCAAAATAAATGAAAAGAAACATATTCTTATGTATTTGTTGTTGTTTTTTCTTTTTCCCCTTGACCAAACTTGCCTCGAACTGTGACTTCTGTGTACTGTTATACCCCCATAGTGTTTAGTGTTTGGACATAATTTACATACTCAGCTCTGATCAGGCAGTTGTTGTTTTTTTTTGTTTGTTTTTTGTTTTCATTTCCACTTTCATAACGACATATGACTCTTCTTCATTCCATGGTAGCTTGTTAAAGTTCCTCTGTAGAGAACTGGGAAGTCGACTATGATGGTTAGCTTTTCGAAGTATTTTCGCTTTGTAAATGTGTTTAAGTATAAACAACTCCGTGATTTTGTGATCGGTTGCTGCCAGGTTATCTCTACCAAGCCTCAGGATATTTGAATAAAGTTCACAACTTCAACCTTGTCATGCTGTTGGGTGTCTTATGGGAGTGTTTGCGTAGTTGTGGGCAGCACCAGCAGGTATAGTCAGTGTTGTGCTAGTTACTGAAAAATAGTAACTAGTTCCCGTTACTAGTTACTTCATTAAAAAGTAACTCAGTTAGTAATTACTTAAACCAAAAAGTAATGCGTTACTGAACTTAACTGGACTTAGGACTCTCGTCTTGGCTCGCCATCATGCCATGACCTTGACACATGCACACTAGTGTCATCTATACTCTGAGTACGTCCTGACTGTAGATGACTGAGTGGGGACGCTAGAGGGCACCAGGTGCTTTTCTTTTTTGCAGTGTAGTTTTTCTAAGCCACAAAGAAGACAACATTGCTAAGAAGGATCATGTTTTGGGAAACTCAGCCCTGCAGCCCAAAACATGTCCTAACAGCATTGGCTCGTAGCTACAGTGCCTAAGGGACAGCAGATGGAGTTTAACCAAGGGACTGTTAGACTACAACTTGACAAAACAATTGAACGGTATAGTAAACATGCAACCATCTTCTACAGTGGAGTCACTTGCTGTCAGGCAGCTAAACGTTTTACAACTACGGTACTTGGATACAAATATGGAAAATGAGCTAAAAGCTTCCTCGGGATAACAATGGATATCACGTCACTGGATATAACATTACTGGGACTAAAAAGCGCTACAGCTTAATGTAACTTTACAGCACTGTGGTGAGGCCAGCAGGTCGACAGTGACTTCAGAGATGGTTAGAGACGTGTTTGATTAAGATGCTCTGGTAAGAATTATTCATTTACCTCTATCTGACTTGACTATCTTTTATTGTTTAGGGCTTAAATGTTTTAGTGAAAGGGAAAGGAATACTGCATGCTGCGCGCAGTTTTAAAACCTGGCCAAAAATAACGGAGTAACGCACCGTTTGGTAACGGTAACTGAGTTACTGCATTTAAAAACTAACGCGTTAGAGTATTAGTTACTGCCAAAACTAACGGCGTTACTGTAACTTAATTAGTGCCCAACACTGAGTATAGTCAATGTCAGTGTCAAATATAGTGGTGTGGCTCTCAAGTTGAACATGTCAGTTGGTCAGCCCATTACTTTGGTCCAGACTGAAATATTTCAGCAGCTATTGGATGGATTGTTATCAAATCTGGTCCCCTTTAGCACCATCATACTTTGGTCCATTAAAGAAGCAACAGACAGCATTTTCTCCTAAATATATCATTATGAAAATAATGTGGGTGTCACAGGGTAGTGGCCACAGTAAAATCAGACTATCAGCGTTTACATAGGTTACTTAGTGGCTTTGCAATCTTTGCAATAACCTTCTGCCACCGGTGCCTAAATTTTGCGGAAAAAATCTGCTTTATGGCAGGAAACGCGTCATGTACTGGTCGGTCAGCAAATCAGGGCCTGGAGCTGGGCATGAGATAGTTGAGTCACGAGCACAATGGCAGATGGACAAAGTTTGGAGACAAGCAAAAGGCCTAGCAAAAGAAAACGAGCTAATCTGAGGAGGCAAAGAAGAGCAAAAAGGAGAGTGATAAAAGAAGAGGAAAAACAAGAGTAAACCTCAGTCAGGCGTTCAAGAGATGGAGGGAGCTCTGTGACCAAAGAGGCTTCAACACCGGTGTCCAGCTAGCTTTCTTTCTAATGGATCAGTAAGCAACACGGCTAAATGTTAGCTAGCCGAGAGAGGACTGTACTGTACTGGCTGCTAGTTAACTCCTAGCTGGCCAGCATCGCAAATCGCCGCAACCAGGGACCGGGTAGCAAGTGTTGGTCGGCTGACATCCACGTTGCCATTAGAGGAACTGCAATTTTTGTCACTTCTGTGCTGGCTTAGTTTTTCTGCCCCGGAGATTGCCACTTCCCAAACACTTGAAAAAATGATGACATATCCATCTACCTCAGCTATACTTTGCTGCTACTTGTTAGCTTGCTTTTTAAATGTTAGTATGCTAATATGCTAAACAAAGGCTGTGCACATTGTAAACATTATACCTGCTGAACCTAAGCATGTTAGCATTGTAATTGTGAGCATGTTAGCATTTAGCTCAAAGCAGCACTGTGCCTAAAGACAGCCTCACAGAGCTTCTAGCATGACTGTGGACTCCTTGTCTTGTATGAGATTCAATGCACAGTGAATTACATGCTGTCACATCTCAAGTGTTTGAGTGTGAGCAGGGCTCAAGTACAGTGTGTCCAACAGAACTGGCAAGTAAAGTAAATCTATCTGCAGTCCTCTGGGATCATGATATAAATAAGGTCATGTTCACAAAATGCGGATAACAGTGGATACTCATCTGGATTTTCACAGACTTTTTGCACTTACAAAAGATGATTATGTACACCTTAATTAAGAAGTATTCTTGCTGCTTTGGAAGTGATGATACAACATGACAAACATGCAAAATCATAGCATGGCTGCACAGTTTATTCTCTCATCTGTTGACAGTTGGATTGTGCAGAATTCTGCCTCTGTGTTGCTGTGTTTTGACTCCAAGTAGTGTCCAAAGAAGGTCTTTTTTAGAACAGTTAAATCTGGCTTTTTGAAACCTGAGCTATCCCGCTGAGAGACCAGAGACGGGGATTGAGGGCGGAGAAGGGTCGAGGATGTTGAGGATGGATGGAGAGATGGGAGAGAAAGGATGGGAGGAGCAGAGAGACTCTCTGATGTAAACTGAACGCTTCAACAATCCATTTGTACTGCAGGATTTTCCAAACAATTCCCCGATGACGGAGGTGGTGTAACAGAGAGAAAGAGACAAAAAACGGCAGTGCAGCCATAAAATCTGTCTTGTATCAGAACAGCTTTACTTGATTTTTCTTGTAACCATTTTTATGTCTGTTCTTTTCCTTCTGATGCCAGTTCAGCACAGTTTTCAAAGCAGTTCTAGTGTGTATTATTTTCTGTTTTATAATCATGTGAAGATTGTAGCTTGTTTGGGTCGACACTGAACTTGACCCCCCTCCTGCTCGCTTGGTTTTCCTCTCGGAGCAGGAAACAATATCAATGTAGAGAGCACGGAGAAGTGGGACTTGGACTATGTCTCCATCTGTACAATATTATCCTTGTTGATTCGCCCTTTGTGAGCCTGATTTCTGAGAGTCTATTTTGCATTAGTGCTGCATGAATTTTTCACAAAAATCCTCCTCAAGGGTCAAAACAACAGAGACAGTCGGACCTGGTTCAAGTATTTGTGTGTGCGCCTGAAGGAGAAATCCACCCTGAAGACTGTTACACAACTGTTGGCAGCGTGCTTCACATGTTTTGGTCCCTTTAGCAGTTTAACGTATGTTTATTCTTGTTGTGGATAATTGGCCAAATGTAACCATGTGTAGGGATTGGTATCGAATTAAAGCGTCCATAGCGCAGAGTATCAAAAACTTTCACATACCTAAAACTGGCACAATGCCAAGTCTAAAGTCTGAAATTTACATCACAATTTCACCATTTGCTTCTTTACCACATTTAACGTCAGGCTTTTTTTGTTAAATGAAAATTGTACAAAAGTCATATATTCCTGTCTCAAAGGTAATGAAAATAGTAAAGAAACTCAGGTATTGATTCGACACCGATATCCAAATCAACTGTTTTTTCCTCCAGACACAACTGAGAGAACATTTCTCAATCCAATTGCCAGAATAAATGTTGGCATTGTACAAGGATATATTAAATGCATATGTTTCATATGTAGCAGATATGTTAAAACTTTACATTTCCTTGCGTTTAGGCACAAAAACCACTTGGTTACGGTTTGGAAAACATCATGTTTTAGCTAAAAATACCTGGTTTGGTCGCCACAAATACAGCTGGAACTGTCCCAACACCTTGCTAAAAGTACACTGCTGGAAATGTCGCGATTTCGTTGCTGAAGAATATCTGTTTTGGTTGACACAAACACGGCTGTGAATGTTCCAACCTATTGTTAAGAAATACCTGTCTTGGTTGCTACACTCAATGCCTGAAATGGCTCAACCTGTCATTAAAAAATACCCAGTTTTGTTTCTACAAACATGGCTGAAAATGTCTAGACACCTTGTACAAAACACCCAGTTTTGTTGCCATAAACACAGCTGGAAATGTCCTGACCTGTTATTAAAAAAATACCCAGTTTTGGCTCCAAAAACACAGCTAAAAATGTCCCGACATCATGTTAAAAATACTCCTTTTTATCGCGACAAACACAGTTGGAATTCAGATTCAGAATACTTTATTAATCCCCGGGAGGAAATTGTTTTTGTTCCAATGCTCCGTGCAAAGTAGAAATAGAAATACAGCATTAATGGAAACAAGAGATAAAGATGAAGATATAAATAAATATAATATGAGATATCCCAACGTGACGTTAAGAAATACCTGTTTGTTTTTTTTCACTACAAGCACTGGTAAAAATGTCCAAACCTTTCATCAAAAGTTTACTGGTTTGGTCCCCAGAAACATAGCTGGAAATGTCCCGATATCTTGTTATTTGTTGCCACAAATACGGTCGGAAATATCCAACCTCTCATTAAAAAATACCCAGTTTGTCCACTTCAAACACGGCTTGAAGTGTCCCTGATTGATCACGTTGAAACAGGAATGATACAAACACAAATTGTTGCTATCAAGTTGTCTATAACATCATGTAAACTGTAGCATAAAGCTTTCCCTTTATTGAAACTAAGGGGCCCAGATCAAACCATGAGAAAGATGGCTGGGATCTTTTCAGTTCAGTATGTGAAGCTGATGATTTTGAGTGTTGAGCATTGTCAAATTATCTGGGAAACTCCAGTTTCTTTTTGAGGAACATTGAGATTATTGAGTTTAAAAGTTGGCTTTCAGCAACAAATTGGCTGTGGGGAGAAATGCTTCCCTCAAATAAAGACAAAGAGTTCATGCACTCATCACTGTGTTTGATGCATTTGAACTTAAGATAATCCCTGACATGCGATAAACACCACAGACTGATGCTTCCCAACAGTGTCAAAAAATCTGTATAAACTAGTTTTGGTTGCTTCCAGATTCTCCTTCTTCACCATAGCAGCAGTGCAGCGAGCAGGGAGTGGGAGTCGTACCGAGCCTACATCTGCACAGCATTACACTTGTTAATCTTCTCTGAGAGGCCAGAGCCTGTTCTCTCTGTAACAACATCTTGATTCTCTCCGAGTAATTTGTCCCTGGGGGTGTGAAGAGTTACAGCAGAGCAGCGCTGCATGTACAGAAACTTTGATATATTTCAACCATTTCCTCATGGGGTCGGCGGGTTCGGTTCAACCTTTTGGTTCCAGCAAAGCCAGTAGGTTAGCAGTGACTGAACAGACACAAAGTTGGCCATTGTTTTGGTCAACAGGCAGGGTGTGTGCTGCTGAAGAGTCCTGGAGCAAGACACTGGCTCTAGATGCAGATTTCTATCTTTTAGGGCTTCAAGTAAACTCTCCTGCAAAGTTGTGGTGCTGAAATAAGTCATTAACCAGCGATTCTTCGATCAACAAAGAGCTGAAAATATTGGTCATTTAGCAGTTTTCCTTGGGATAAAGTTCTATCTTAAATTATCTTATCTTATCAAATTACAATTTATAGATTTATTGAAAATAAAACATTGTTATTTGCAGCCCCAATCAACAGCAAATTTATTCTATTTCCTTTTCTCTTTCTGTGTCTTGTGCCACCTTCACATCATATTTAACTATGAACAGCTGAGCAGGGGGGAAAAAAGTTAACTCCAGCCTCCAAGTTGAGAAATTTGTGTTGCAAATGTTACTTCTTTTTGCTTCATCTTTTACTACTGTCCCACTTCTGTGATGGCTGCAAAGCTGCCAGTTGTTACATCTAAACAAAATCAACAACTGTTAACAGAAAAACAGTTGATTTTACTAATTAAAAATGAGCTTAACACTGTTTGTGTCTACTTTTACTTTAAGGAAATGCTACAAATATGCAACATGATTCAAATTCATGATTCATTCTTAGTTCATTTTTCTGGTGTGACTACAACGCAATCGGGTTAACATTTTTAAGATCTTTTTAACAGATTTTCTGTTTGTGAATGCAGCATCAGCCTTTAGCAATAGCCACTGCCAAAGCCTCACTGGAGCTGTAGTTGTATAAGCTTGATCTGTTTTAAAATGACTTTACTAGGAAGGTCAGCTTCACCAGACAAATTCACAAATGCAAATCAGTGCAGAGCCTCTGAATTCATTTTTGATTTCTAAGAGACATGTTTGAATTGACCCAGCATGTGATGTAGCGCAGAGTGACAGACAAACGGACTACAGCGTGCAGAGATGAGCTGTGATGGTGTAGCATGGAGTGCTGCCATTTTTGCCATTAGAAATTGAAAATAGTACGTCAACAGAATGTCCCAGATCAGCTGCAACCATCTTGGTTATTTGTCAAAATGCTTCAATGGCACCTCTCTTCACTAAGCTAGGGTCATGCTTGCCATCTTGTCCACCGCGCAAGGATGTGCGAGCCAAAAATGGCGTCATTATGCATTTTGATATAACAACAACATCAGATGAACAGTTATGATTGGCCTGAGCAGGGCCAGGTCATCTGGAAATTGGACCAGAGGCAGCTGGCAGAGCCAATAAAACACGAGCTTGTAGATTTGGCTGGTTCCTATACTAGACCAGTACAGTTGCAATAGACAGTTCAGTTTATCCTAGAATAATCACTGAAACCTCTGGTTACACATGCTAGTGGAACAAATGATAACATGGCAACGGTTGGCAACGGCTGTAGTTGTTGAGACTGTTGGACTGAGCTAGCAGCTAGCTGGACAAGAACAGGTTTCCAGAAAGCACAGCTGAACAATCAAATGCAGGTTTTCCAGTCAACTGCTCAGTTAAGGCAGATGGCTGTGACCTACAGAAGACCCTGGTTCTGTTCGAGGATCAACCAATTGCCAGATTAAATGTTGGCATTGTACATTTCTGCAAACCATAGAAACATTACATTTGCACTTTATTATATAGCAGATATGTTGAAACTAGGCTTCGGTGGTATCTACTTTTTATACCTTCCTTAAATTTCACTGGGATATACAGTATATGAGGTATCACTGTGCAGCGCAACACCAAGTTAAATGTTAGAATATGCTGTTTTTCCCATTCTCTCTCTCTCTGCTGTTGCTGGCTAGCTGTTTACAGTCCTGTAATGTTATCCCCACCAACCACCACTCGGAGTCGCTTTGTCTGTTAGCTCAGCTGCCTGTTCCATCAGCAGAGACCGGAGGCTGTTGTACACTACATACAGTGAGTTTAATAGTGAGGGGAGGGCCTGTATTTTTGACACTATTGAAAATCATACCGTCAGGACTTCAAAATACCCTGGTATGCTGTAATACCATGATACTGCCTCAGCCTGAAAAAGTTGAAACTATATGTTTTACCAGTGCTGGGGTTAAAATATGGTACGGTTTCGGCAAAAAAACCCCACTATGGTTAGGGAGAGATCAGGTTTGGCTTAAAGTACCTGCTTTTCGTGCCATTATCCCAGAAAGAAACACAGCAATGTCTCAGAAAAAAAAAAAAAAGCTTTTCGTGGCACTTTCGCCGGTGGAAATGGTCATGGGTCACTAAAAACAGCCATGTTCAGGGCCAAAAACCTGCTCTAAACGGCAGCTATGTTAAAAAAAAAACAGTCGGTTTTGTTGTTTGTTGGTCACAAACAGTGGTCTGCAGCTTGGCAGATGTCTCTCCGAGGTAACACGTTATCCATCAACCCCTCCATTTTTAGAAGACAAAGTCAGCTTAGTGTGCTTTCACACCTGCCCTGTTTAGTTCATTTTAATCAAATCAGGTGTGATCACAGCAATCGCACTTGAATGCACACCAAAACAACTGGACCGAGACCTTCTTGAAGACGTGGCCTCGATCTGGTTACAGCAAACTGTGGTGCAGTGTGTTTGTGGTGGGAAAGTGTTCCAACCTCGATCCAAACCAACTGCAGTCGCATCACCCACTGTTTGGGTAAAACAAGCATGAGCATGTTACAGTCCTGGAGGATTATTAATGTGCACCTCCTCCTGTACTGCCTTAATATGCACATTGGGCACACCCAATGCGTCAAAACATTGTTTCCTAGTTTGAGCAACGCCTTGTTTTCAAACTGTATGGTTTGCCTAAAATGAACAATGCAAGCAATGCAGTAGACAAAAACCAGCGCTAAAATCAACCTGCGTAGTTGTCCCTCCATTGTGACATTAGAAAGTGTCACATTTATCTTCCAAGTGTACTCTTCTTCAATGTTTTGTTTACTTCCTGGATATTTCCTGCATTGAAATTCTGACCTAGCCAACTCTAGCTCTGAAAGCAACCTTATATATTATGTCACTTTAGAAACATTAACATGATGCTTATGAAACATGGGAATGTAATGTATACTTGGTTTACGTGAACATACAATGCCACATTTTCTTTTAGGGATGGGGAGGCGTAGGTTCTGCCTGTTAAAAGAGCGTTTTTCCTCACTGCCATCGCCAGGTGCTTTCTAATAGAGGAAATGTTGAGTATAGTCCAGTCTATATGAAAAGTGTTCTGAGATAACTTTTGTTCTGATTTGGTGCTATGTAAATAGAATAGACTTGACTGCTCTGTTTGGGGGACATTCCATCATATTAGACGATGACCCCACTGACTGATATCTGATATTTACGACAGAGCAAATATATCAGCCTTTATACAACATATCGCTGAGAACTACAGCGAGGAAAGCAATGGCGCTCCCATCACCCCTACATCTGTGCAGCATTAGCTTGTTTTCTGCTCGTCTCTGTCCGAGGCCAATGCCTCTGTGTGCATTTGTGTGTGTGTGTGTGTGTGTGTGTGTGTGTGACTCAGAGGAGTTTAGTTTGATGCTGTTGCAGGAATTAACAGGATGTTAGATGACAAGAAGTTACACCGACACACAGTGGTCTCTCTGTCTGCTTCTTCGAACGGTTTGTGTTTGTTTATGGCAACAGGAGATTAGGACCCATCTGGTGTTCATGTGTATATGTGTGTGTGTTTGTGGGTGGGTGGGTAGTAGGTTTGGTTTGGTTTAGTTTGGAGTGGAGGGGGTGCAGAGAGAAGAAGAATAGAATTGGCGAACGAGTGTTTTTCCAGCTTCACGTGTGTAAACGAGAGAGAAAGAAGCAGTTACAGAAAGATGGATATCAAGACAAAAGCAGTGTGTGTGTGTGTGTGTGTGTGTGTGGTAGTGTAACAGAATCTGATGTGTGTATTTTGTGTATCTGTGTGTGTAGGATGTGTTCCAGATTAAGCGTTGTGTAATGTGTGTGTGAGTGTGTGTGTGCTGTGTTTGGCGGTGTGTGAATGATAATGACCTCTGACTCTGTCGGTTCTCTGTTACTTTACTGGATTAGCTCCCCTTCACTGCACTGCCTCTGGACACACGCATACACACACACACACACACACACACACACAAAAAGACACACACGCATATATACACAAACGCAAACACACACATTTACACGCACACTTGGTAAATATCCGACCTTACGAGCAGCCAATATTAAGCAGGGTATTGGTCGGCGCCACAGCGCCCTGACGACAGATACTACATAACAAATACTCCTGCTTTATGTATAAAGTATTTGTACTACTGAAGTACTATGACACAACATATCATCACAGTACACAAAGATACTATTCAGTACTGACAAATTAATACCAAATGAGTTTTCTGTATTGATATTGAATCATATTCATCCTCGCTGTATTGATACTAAATCATATCCTGATTTAGTTATTGATACCGACTTGTGTTTCAGCGTCCTATATTGATACCATAGACTGTATGAAATAATGATCATAACCACAGTGACGACACCCATTGGTGTGTAGACTTTGTCATTTTGGCTGTCACCATCTTTGATTTTTGGAGCCACAAGTGTCCATTTTTGGAGGAGAGGGTAAAGCTATACCTAGTGCTAGCTGCTAGCCTGGTTAGCATGGGGCATTTACAGCTATGATTAACTGTTTTGATGCAAATGCTAATTTTTGCTAGTGAAAAACAGACCAAAACCATTCAAACAAAATGTACTTAATAGAAAAACTGAGCATGTGATGGCCAGGTATATGGGGTACGGGCGCGACGTGTCATGTATGCAGGGTGGAGCGAGTTTTTTTTTTTTTTTTTTTTGCATGCTACACAGACTCTGTCTATGCAGCATGTGGTTGCTGCCAGCTTCATTGTGTCCATATTGAGTTTTACCAAGTGTGAGTTATATGAACTGGTACTGAATTAATCTACTGGACTGCTTTAACTACAGTAGGCAGTGATTTGATTGATTTATTTTAACGTGAAATGTAAAAGGAGACATAAGGCTGCTCGGTGGCTTCCCATTGCCTCTGGTACAATGAGGTATTCATTTTAACACATTTTTTTCTCCAAAGTTGTCACATATTGACATTTTGTCATGGACTTTTTACATCTACAATGACATGCAAGGTTCCCTTGGTGCGTTGGTTGTTGACGTTCTGGGACACCATGTCAACTTTAGCCGGTTACATGCATTGTGTGTTTTCAAAATACACTTCTGTTTTCACAGGAAATGTAGAACTTGCATACAGTCTCTTTGAAAATAATGCATTATCTCAGTACAACACTGGGAATGGAATGTTTTTTTCCTTCAACAACAAACACGTGGTTACATTTAGCCAACACATGCATGTGGTTGGGTTTAGGAAAAAAATACAGGGTTTGGCTTTACAATTTTAGGAGAAGCGAATACCAGCCTCCCAGGTGAAAGTCTATGGTTGTTGGACCCATCCACAACCCCTCTGACCCGCCCTACTTGGACTTCCACCGCTTTAACTTTCGTTGATGTCCCACTGTATTTCCCCCTGACAGCGCTTGGTGCTGTTAAACAACAATGGCGACAGGCCACATATCATGCCAACGTGAAAGGACCACTTATTCCATTATTCCGTAAAACAGACTGTACTCATTTTTTTCACAGTTCTACATAGTTTTCAACTGTTAGTGTGGGGTTGAGCCAAGTACTCGCATGAAAACCGGTTTAGATAATACATTTTTTATGAGAATGAGTATCAGTCGAGTAAAATGTGTCAATATTTGTACTGTTGATGACGCAGGGTCTTCATATGGGTAGCTGTGTTGAATCTCTTACTGTACGTTCACACCAGAAGCTTCCAAAGAGGCAAAGTCTGTCACGGACGCCCAAGAAGCACGACTGTCAAAAATATTTGTGGCAGCTTTGGTCGCTCTAGATGCTCATCACATGAATCATTGAATGTTCGATCGTGCTTGTCAATTTAAAGGAGCTGCAAAGCGGACTACTGGCTTGAAAGCAGCGTAGTTGCTGCTTGCTGTTCTCCAGTCAAAAAGCTCATTGTTGGCCGACAGAAAGTTATGTTTGGTCAATGAAAACAGAAAATGTATGTCAGCCCATTCAAACCAAGCAAGGAAGACTTGCATGCCAAGTTGCAACATTAGCCTGCAATTCTCTCCTCTATTACTAACATTACACACTTTAAAACTCACCAGACCAACCAACTACCTCTGCAACGTGGTCCCAAGCCTCATTCTTTTTATTTTGGGCTCTGTAACTGAACAGCGACACATTATAAAGGACTGAGTGGGCGCGAACGCAAGTATAAACTTTTCAATATCCATTGTCGGAACAATGGATATTGAGAGCAGAACAAGTGTGCTGTAGGAACCAAAGTTACATGGCTTGCTTTGCATTCCGACTGGTTGCCGCCAAACCGCGTCAGAGCTCATTACCATAAAGTTAAACGAGTTTTAACTCCCCTCCAGACCGCTCCAGTCGCTTTGGTCGCCAAACGCGCGGCTGGCGACCAGATCGCCCAAGTCGCCCAAGTCGCCCAAGTCGCCGGGCTCTCATTGAAAATGAATGACTTCCGCCGTTTTGGAAGCTCTGGTTACTTTTGGTGCGAACGTACAGTTACTCTTGTGATCGAAACTGATCTGAATCTTAATCCTGAGATTATTCTGTGAACAGTTTTCTAATAAATAATAAAATAGCAACTTCTGATCAATTTCAGGCTGAAAAAAAACAACTTCTGGTTTAGTTCCACCCATTTCCAGTTTAAACAACACCCACTTCTGGTTCTTCAGCATTGGCTTCATTGTTCAGCCTCGGAGTTTTGACTCTCTATATTTATCCTGAATCACATTATGAGTCGTAAGGATACGAAATCATGTTAATTCACTTTAATTTCACTTTGATGCTGAATGGCGATATACTGATAAGGAAGTATGTTTTGACTCTTTTCATTGACTCTGTTCACTGTATTTATACAGAAGTACACTGTGAGTCACTTTTTATATACTGCATGATATTGTGACTCACCATATTGTTACTGAATCACATTTAAACTCACTGTATTGATACTGAATTACAGTGTTGTGACTCTATTGTTTCAGTGAGGTATTATACTGTACTATGATTCACTGTATTGATACTGAGTGGTTTTATAAACACATATACAAATAAACTGACTCACATGCACATGACACATTCATAACACACCCACCAACTGGCAGGCCCTCACATACACACACATGCATTATAAACACACACACACACACACACATATTACTAACATTCACACACACTCTGGGCAAAGATCTACTGTAGGAGTTGGACTCTCTGCAGGAGTCCCTGGCTCTGTAGGACGTGTCCACATGTGTAACACCAGCTGGTCAACACACACATACACACACACACACACACACACACAAACGCACACACACACACACACACACACACATGCATTCATGTCCCCTGCTGCTCTAACACACCTCCTGCTAAGATTCTTTCCTTTTTGCATGTGTAATAGTACTCACACACACACTTTTGTCTTTCTCTTTCACACTTGTTTACACACTCGCTCACGCACCAACAGTACACGCATTTGCAGTAGTACAGTACCCCCCCCCACACACACACACACACATACATGCACACACAGTGCCAGTGTGTCTGTTTATTGGAGTGCGTAACTGCTCTCTGCTGGCTGCGCTGCATGCACATTGCATCATACAGCGCAGCCACACTCACACGCTACATGTATACACATACACTATCTATAGACACACAGCTACACACACATTTTTAATTCATAATTGCATCATATTAAGAGGCTGTATGTGCACACACACACATACTTACACACAGATTGCATCACAGTCTGGCAGTAAACGTCCTGTATTGTTCTCCAAACTTTCATCACAGAGATGCAAACGGGCAGTGAATACAACCAGCCAGCCGGTAAATTTTGAAGAATAATATCGGGCAAAGTGAACCCTGCAAACCAGTCAGGAAACCAGTCAGCCAAACTGGTTTGTCCAAACCAAAAACCACACAGCCAAACTTTTAAGGAAGTTAAACCTTAAAGCCTGGACAGTCACTTCAACCAAATAATAATAATGATAATAAAAAATAAAGAGAGCAGTTTAAAGTCTAAACTGGTGACCAAAATAAGATCAAAAGAACAAACATGATGAAGTTATCCCTGAATGTCCAAATCAGAGTATTTATTTCTTAGACTGGATTCAGTCAACCCCTAAACTGGTCATAAAAAAAAAAAAAAAACAAATCAGTCAACAGACCAAACTTGGCCTTAAATTTTACTGTCTAAATTTGAATATTGGTTTGTCAGACCTAAATATTAGGGTGGTAAACCTAAAGAGGATCAATCAAACTCAAAATAAATAACTTGTTTAAGCTTAACCTTGGTCTTTTAATCAGACCAATAATCATCAAGAAAGAAAACAAAAAACAGTCAGCTGACCAGCTTTACCAACAAAAGCTTGGTTGGGCTCTCATTATCCAAAAATTAGTTTGGTGAATTCAAAACCTCCCTCTAAAAATCAGTCATCTAAATCTGAATATTATAATAAGCCATTTGTATTTTATCAATTTAAATTTTGTCAGGAAAACCAGTTAGTCAAACAAAGGGTCAACCAACTGACACATATCTACAAATCAAAGACATTAAAGAGTTGGTTATACTCCAAAAAAGAAAAAAAAACCCAGTTCAACCATAAACTGGTCACCAAAAGAAAAAAAAAGAAAAATCATTAAAGTAACCATGACCATGCTTACACTAGTCATATCTGAAAAATGGGTTCTTAGATCTAAAAAAACACTCAATAAAGCTGAAAAACAGTCAGTCAGCCAAGAGAAACAGTCAAGAAAGTAATGCGTAAATATAAATCAGCTGATCAAAACTGATGATATATTTTTTAGGCTGTAAAGAAGAAGATGTGGGGTGGCGGCGTCTTCTGTAATTGACTGTGTTAAATGGGCATTTAATATGGCCTAATATAGATCACAGACCCCTGAATTGTATCGAATCGAAATCGTATCGTGGCAGACTGTGTAATATCGGAAAATATCGTATCGTTGTCCAAAGAATCGATATAATATTGTATCGTGGTGAAACTGGTGATTTACACTCCTATCAGTCACACCAAGAAAAGTAAAAAAGAAATGAAAATGCAGTCAGTAAACCAAAAAAAATCACTCAATTAAATAAAAATAAAAAACCACAAACATACAAATTTGTCAACCCAGATTACAAACCAGTCAGACAAAACAGTCAGGTGAACATTGTATCCTTGCATTAAAAAACAGTCAGTCTGTTCAAGATATGAAAAAACACTTGGACAGTTAGAAAAAAGTCAATCAAGATTAAACCAGTCGGTCAGATATAAACCCAGTCAGTCAGGTATAAAACCAGTCAGTCAGGTATAAAACCAGTTGGTCAGATATATGACTAGTTGGTCAGGTATAAAACCAGTCGGTCAGATATATAACTAGTCACTCAGGTATAAAACTAGTCAGTCAGATAGATGACTAGTTGATCAGGTATAAAACCAGTCGGTCAGGTATAAAACCAGTCGGTCATGTAAAAAACCAGTCGGTCAAATATATAACCAGTCGGTCAGGTATAAAACCAGTCGGTCAAATATATAACCAGTCACTCAGGTATAAAACCACTTGGTTAGATATATAACTAGTTGGTCAGGTATAAAACCAGTCGGTCAGGTATAAAACCAGTTGGTCAGGTATAAAACCAGTCGGTCAGGTATAAAACCAGTCGGTCAAATATATAACCAGTCACTCAGGTATAAAACCAGTCGGTCAAATATATAACCAGTCACTCAGGTATAAAACCACTTGGTTAGATATATAACTAGTCAGTCAGGTATAAAACCAGTCGGTCAAGTATAAAACCAGTCACTCAGGTATAAAACCACTTGGTTAGATATATAACTAGTTGGTCCAGTCACTCAGGTATAAAACCACTTGGTTAGATATATAACTAGTTGGTCAGGTATAAAACCAGTCAGTCAGGTATAAAACCAGTTGGTCAGGTATGAAACCAGTCAGTCAGGTATAAAACCAGTCAGTCAGATATAAAACAAGCCAGTCAGGTATAAAACCAGTCGGTCAGATGCAAAACCAGTCCATCAGATAATAAACCAGTCGGTCAGATGCAAAACCAGTCCGTCAGATAATAAACCAGTCAGTCAGGTATATAACCAGTCCGTCAGATATAAAACCAGTCGGTCAGGTATAAAACCAGTCGGTCAGGTATAAAACCATTCAGTCAGATGTATAAGCAGTCAGTCAGGTATAAAACCAGTTGGTCAGATATAAAACCAGGCAGTCAGATGTATAAGCAGTCAGTCAGGTATAAAACCAGTCGGTCAGGTATAAAACCAGGCAGTCAGATGTATAAGCAGTCAGTCAGGTATAAAACCAGTTGGTCAGATATAAAACCAGTCAGTCAGATGTATAAGCAGTCAGTCAGGTATAAAACCAGTCGGTCAGATATAAAACCAGGCAGTCAGATATATAAGCAGTCAGTCAGGTATAAAACCAGTTGGTCAGTTATAAAACCAGGCAGTCAGATGTATAAGCAGTCAGTCAGGTATAAAACCAGTCGGTCAGGTATAAAACCAGGCAGTCAGATATATAAGCAGTCAGTCAGGTATAAAACCAGTCAGTCAGGTATAAAACCAGTCGGTCAAGTATAAAACCAGTCGGTCAGGTATAAAACCAGTCAGTCAGATATAAAACCAGTCGGTCAAGTATAAAACCAGTTGGTCAAGTATAAAACCAGTCGGTCAGGTATAAAACCAGTCAGTCAGATATATAAGCAGTCAGTCAGGTATAAAACCAGTCGGTCAAGTATAAAACCAGTCGGTCAGATCTGGATCAGCTCCTCAGTCCCATTGTTGAGTTTCACCAGCAGGCCGAGCCGCTTGACCAAAACCTCCTCTGAAAGAAGGCTTTGTCCACATGGCGAGCAGAGAGTATGTGTGTGTGTGTGTGTGTGTGTGTGTGTGTGTGAGAGGGGGGGTGGGGGGTGCCTGATGGGATGTCACTTATTCTCTTTACTATCAAGTGGGATGGACACAAACATGTACAGTTAATGATAAAAAACTTTAAGGTTAGAATCTCCTCACGCAGTTACCTGAAGAGTTTTCAGTTTCACCTGAATCTCCGTCATTACGATGTTTCAAATTCAAAAGTTAGTTTTCCTCTTCTGTTGCGTTACCTTCAGCTGTGTCAAGAGTTCAGACAAACACAACTGGTTGTTTTTTTAAGTGGGAAGCTGGTGAGGGATCTTGTCATCGTTGCTCACTAGTGACTCCTACTGTTTGGAGGAGGTGTGGAACCGTAGAAGTCCAGCTTGTTCTCATTCCGAAGTCATCGAATACCGCTGCTTTGTGAATGATTTCGGCGTCAGACACCAATGCCAAAAGCCACTTTGCGGTGGTATTATACGCCACCAGGCAGCGTCAGATTGTAATGCATCCGGACGGAACCTTTGGTGGTGTTATAACATGCTGCTGGTCGGCGGGATGGCACCTGTTGTTGCAGTATGATACGCCCTTAGATGCTATCAGTTTGAAATGTTGCTGGTAATAAGGTAATATAAGGAGCTGGAAAGTCCTTATAGTGTGGTGGGAGGGAAGGTTGATGGGTCCAACTTTCACCTGGGAGCCCAGTGTTCGCTTCCAATGTAGAGCCAAACCATGATGTTTTTTCTAAACCTAGCCACGTGTTTTTGTTAATGTCTCAGCGTTGGTTGTGGCATCCCTGAATGTCAACAGCACACACAGGAGGATACCTAGCGCGTAATATGTAGACATGGAAGTCCACTGACAAAGCAGCAATATGTGATGACTTGGAATGAGAACGTGTTGGTAAATCAGTCTTCAATAGGGCTGTCGTGGTAAAGGAATATCCCTGTGGTGATCTAGCGAGGCTCAACAGCATGACATGCAGTATCACCAGCATTTTTTGTTGTTTTTGCAAATTATTTATTCCGGTTTCAGTGCTTTGTAAATAAGCTTTATCGTTTGGCTATTATTAGCTGGGTATCTGCATCCTTAAAAAGTCTTAAAATGCCTGAAATTCAATTTTATAAATATTATACCTCAAAAGTCATTAAATATTCTTACATTTTGAATTGTGAGGTCTTAATTGCCAAAAATATTTTATGTAATTTCATTTAGCCATCTTTTTATTTCTCTTTGTCAAAATGAGTCAAGCTCTTTGACATGAAAGTCCACATTTCTGATGTTACAAATCTTTTAAACCTACCACTGAACCTAATACTGTATTTTTGCTTTATACTTTCACTCGCCTGTTGGCAAAATGTAGATGAATCTAACTCAGTCTAATAACCATAATCCTACATAAAACCTACCCCTGTACTCTACTTACTGTTATACGTAACCTGCAGTGCTTGAACATGAAAAAATGATTTGTCCAAAAACCAGTCTTCAGTTTGGTTAAGAGTAAAAGCACTGGGGCGTTGGTGGCTTAGTGGTAGAGCAGGCGCCCCATGTGCAAGGCTGTTGCCACAGCGGCCCGGGTTCGAGTCCAGCCTGTGGCCCTTTGCTGCATGTCATCCCCCCTCCCCAGGCTTATACAAACAGACCTCCCCTCAACTGAAGAAGAAAAACAGACACAACACAAAAGGGAGAAAAGTAGACAAAAGAACTAAACTGACATTATACAGAAAAATACAACAAAATATAAATAACAAGAGGACGCACACAGAGCAGTCAATGAAAAATTATCCAATAAAACATACAAATTAGATAAATAAATAATGAAAAATACAAACAAAAAGATTTTAAAAATAAAAATAATAAAAAAGTTCCATCAACTGAACGTTTACTTTATATGCAGAAACATGGGAACTTATTTTTCCGATCATTCCAACACCACATGAACATAATGGTACTATCAACTCGTTGAGTTGCATTGTGGGTAATGTAGGCACCAGATTTGGACAAAGAAGGAGAGAAACGTGTGAAATAAAACAATTTGATATTTTTGGTTCTGCTGAATTTTGATCCTTTTGTTTGCAAATTTTGTCCAGTATGAGTGCAACAGTCCATTTAGTTTTATTCTTAGTTTAGTTCTTACAACAACAAAAAATAAGATAAAGATACATAAAGAAAATGTCACTTTAGCGCTGATATTTGTTTCAAGAACAACAACTTTTTGGAGGTTTGTTGTAAACATTTTATTACATTACAATTATTTATTGATCATTTATCAGTTTATTTTATATTCTTTGGAGCAGTCCAAATTTTATTTTTTCATCCTTTATCTTTCTTTGTGTGATGTTTCTGTAGGGGGAGGAGAGTTTATCTCAACAGACAACAGAAAAAGAAACTTGACATCTACCTGTCGAAGCAACTGCTCGCTCCACAAAAAAAGAAAGAAAAAAAAAAGGCGAAAATGAAAAGAAATAAGAAAGTGAGTGTGTCAGGCTTCAGGTTGGCATGTGAGCGATGAAAAGGCCGCCGTTTGTCACCAGAAATTATTGATGTACAAACAAATAGACGCTGCGGGAGGACGCAGGAGTTTGGGAGGCTTTTGAAAAAAGAATCAAAGCGGAGGGAGGGAGGGAGGGAGGGAGGGAGGGAGGGAAATAAATGGGTGGAAGATTATGAGACAAAAGCAGGAGAGAAAAGTGATGGGAAGAAGAGACGAGGGCGAAGAGTGGAATAGGAGGAAGTTGGAGGAGAGAGGAGGGAAGTGTAAAATGAGAAGGCAACGAGGAGATGATGATGGGGAGGAGAAGGGAGGGAGGAGAGGACAAGGCTGGTTGAAGGAGAGGAGGGAAAAAGAAAAGGAAGGGGAAGGAGGAACAATTATGAAAAACGCAAGACCTTTGTTCTCCTCCTTTTTCTCTCGTTTCCTCTTCTCTTCCTTGCTTTTTCTTACCTGTCTTCCTCGTTCTTTTCTTTCAACTTCTCATCTCTCTGGTCCTCTTCCATCCCCTGTTTTCCTTTTCTGTCTAATCCCTTTCTTTTTCCTTCCTTCCTTTCTTTTCTTTCTTCGTACTTTACCGTCCACTGATTCTTCCTTTTCCTCTTCCTCATTCTTTTTCCTTATCATGTTTCCTCTCTCATTCCTCTCTTCTCTTCACCTCTTTCCCATTACTCCTTCCTCCCTCTTTCCTTTGGTTTTCCTATCTTTCTCTCTACCTTCTCCTCTTCCTGTTTCCTTTTGTTTTCTTCACTTTTTTTCTCATTCCTATCTGTCTTCCTCTCTTACTTCCTTTTTTCTTCTTCCTCACCTCTTTTCCTTTTTTGGATTCTAACTCATCCTTTTCCTCCCCCTTTTACACCTCCTACTGTCCTCTTCTCTCCACTTCCTTCCTTGGCAGCTTATTCCATTTTTCTGTCCTTCTTTCCTCCACTATCCCCTCTTTCCTTTTCTGTCACTTTTACCGCCTTCTCTTCCTCTGTTTCTTCCTCCTGTATGTACCTTTAATTTGTCTCTCCATCTTTCCTCCACTATCCTCTTTTTCTTTTGTTGTCACCTTTTCCCCTTCCTGTCCCTCTGTTTCTTCCTTCTACATTTCTCTTCCTCCCTCAGTCTTCTCCTCTCTTTTCACCTCCTACCTTCCTTTTCTCCTCTACTTTCATCCTTGCCACCTTTTCATTTTTTCTCTCGCTTTTCCATCCGCTATCCTCTCTTTCCTTTTTCATCACCTTTTCCTCCTAAATTTCCTTTGCATCTGTCTTCCTCCCTCAGTCTCATCCTCTATTTTAACCTCCAACCGTCCTCTTTCTCCTCCACTTCCATACTTGGCACCATTTTCATTTTTTCCTCTCTCTTTCTTACACTATTCCCTCTTTCTTTTCATC
>NC_065527.1:31571595-31579095 GCF_006386435.1 Epinephelus moara | reverse complement strand
CGACACTAAGATAAGGGGCGGCTGTGGCTCAGGAGGTGGAGTGGGGAATCCACTAATCGGAAGATCAGCAATTTGATCCCTGGCTCCTCCCATCCCCATGTCGAAGCATCCTTGGCCAATCTTCTGAACCCCAAATTGAGTGTCTAAAAAAACTGAGTAGCAGGTGGCACCTTGTATGGTAGCCTTGGCCACCAGTGTTTGTGTGTAAATGTGACTCTGTGTTAAAGCGCTTTGAGTGGGCGGATGACTAGAAAGGCACTACACAAGTGCAAGTCCGTTACCATCCATAGTATAAATATTTGGTTCAGGGCCGTAGTTACCTATATAACACTGGGGAGGGTGGCACATTTTCAGCCTACACCTTCTGCAGCCTTGTAGGAGGATCTGTTGGGGGGGCAGTTAAACAGACCATTGTAGAGCATTTTGAAACAAAAACCTTAGATCAGGGGTTCTCAAGTTTTGATGGCCATTTGAGTGCCATTTTAGCAAGCCAGTATTTGACTGAGGACTGCACATGAAAGGTTTTTGTATGAATTTTTATGACATAGTATGACATTCTGACTTACTAACATGTTCCTAAACTATCACAAATGACAGTGATGTAGCCTACATCAGTGGTTCCCAACCTTTCTCCATAAGGGAGCCAGTGGTGTAGTGGAGGGTATATGCAGGTAAAAGGGGTATACCTACCTCTTGTTTTGGCTGTTTGAGCTTAAATTTCTATTTTTCTCAATGGAGTCTGATGTCTTTTGATGAGAGCAGAGATGGGGAACTGAAGCCATTAACAACTTCCCCATCGGATATCTCTGTCTGATGGAAAGGTAAAGTGGTGAATACAGTACAATAAGTTTTCCTACTGCCACGGCAGTACATTGCCATGCTTCCATGTCCACTTCTTCTCCAAAGTTGGAGTGTGGTGACTGTCATCTACTGTGGGTAATACACTGACTATGGATAAGTGCCTCATACAACCAGGGTATACCAGGGTACAGAGTATACCCACCTCTTTTTCTGTCCGTTTACAGTATTCCCGCCTATCAGCCACTGGAATATAGAGGAGAGTATACCCACTTCCTTTTCGGTAACCTTCCCATCTACCTAGTTGTACACCCACCTCATTGACTACCACTACATCACTGAAGGGAACCCTCTTCTTTCTTTGAGTAAACTGATGACCCTTGATTAAGTGACATTCTATTGATGTTAAATATTATGTTTAATAACAATAACAGTACAGAACAACCTATTGTTTCTTGTGAATAACTGTTGAGAACTTTTTATACAATTGTCTGTATTATGTTTGTTTATTTTAAGAGTCATACATACTAAATAAGCCTTTTTTTTTGATAAATTCAGGGTTTTCTTCTCTCTGACTCTTGGTCATTGTATTTGCTCTGTGGTTGTTTTAATTGTGTGCTTTTCTAATGAAAGACAAGGCTGTTTTACAGAGAGTGCTTGTGTGTGTAACTTTATTATAACACTGCGTTATTTAACTGTATTTTAACAGTACTTTATTTAACTTTATTATGACAGTCGCTACTATATTTTAACAGTGCCTTATTTAACTTTATTATATCAGCTATGTATTTAACTTCATTATGAGAGCAGCTACTTTATTTAATTTTATTTTAACAGTACCTCATTTAACTTTATTTTAACAGTACCTTATTTAATGTTATTATGATATTAGTTTATTTAACTTTATTATGACAGTAGCTACTTTAACTTTATTTTAACAGTACCTTATTTAACTTTATTGTGACTGTAGCTACTTTATTTAAATTTATTGTTACTGTGTTCATATAATAGTTTAGCACTTTAGTAGTCTACAGCACTTTAGAGAGGATTTCAAAATATTGTGATCAGGTCGACTCGTCAATCATCAGTCAAAGCCGTCACATCTATAATTCCACGTGTTTAAAACCTCAGCAAAGATCACACAGAACCTTGAGTCACATTCAGAAGTTGTATAACCACATTGGGCTGTAAATTATTATTTTTTTGATATATTTTAACCTTATATATAGATATAAAGATATATTTTTTTATAGAAATTACCATTTGTTTTATGTATTTCTATGTTTGCTTATTTCTTTTCATCAGATGGTAGGTTGATCTGTATGTGTGAATGGAAAGAAATCAAAAGAGTTGAATAAGTGTTTTCTGCCAATTAAAAAGAAACTGAACCACCATTTAATAGTATTTCTGACAAATCAAGTCCTTTTCATCGGCATAAATGCTTTGCTTTTGGCCAAATTACAAATTAAATGGACAGTGACCTTTTTTCAGGGGAAAAAAATTCATTAAATGAATCTTCAATAACTTGTGGTATTCATGGAAAAATTCAGATCTTTGAAAGAGTATTCATCCTCACACAAAGACATGCTCTCCGCTTGAAAGATTTCTTTTGAAACAGAGACATGAACTTACGGAAAGCTCGCCCTGCTTCTGCTGCTGCTGTGGCGCATCCTTAGAAAACGATAAGGTTTCTAGAAACGTTTGTAATTTAACCACATCAGGCGAGCTGACGTGTGTCCACTGTTTAAATGCACAGATGCTTGCCAGCAGCTATTTGGACTGAGAATAAACCGCAGTGAAAACCACACAGTTTGACGAGCTTGTACACACTCGTTATTGGCTGGTTCATTAGGTCATGCACATGTGTTTAACTGTGTGTGTGTGTGTGTGTGTGTGTGTTTGTGTTTGTGTGTTGCTCATGATTTGGCGGACTCGAGGAAGAATTTGTGGTTTTTACACTCCCACATACAGTAAACAGCAGTCAGTCTCATTGCATAAGACCTTCGAAAGTTCATCTGGTTTCGATGAAAATTTTCCAACCTCAGAATATCCTCACCTGCCAGCTTTGAGATGTGTGTGCTTTTTTTCTCTTCTCTCTCTTTCTTTTTTTTTTTTTTTTTTTAAATACACTCGAGCCAGTGCAGTAATCCTGAAATATGTGTCGTCTTATGCGTTTTACATGATGCTGCCACAGGAATTTACTACTTAAATTCAAAGTGAAACAGTATTTGAGAACTGTTTTTTTTTTTTGTAAAATTATGATGTTAGGTTGGAGCAGAAAGATGAGGAAAACACTCAGTATTATTGATTGATGATGCCAAGTTAGTTATAATTGTACACCTCAATATTACACATAATGCCTGAAAGGGATTAGTATGGTTCACTCAAGCAAAAGCTCCAAGATGTCAGTGATGAAATACTTGAAACTGTAGGTGCCATAGTTCAAAAATCCCCATAATTAGACAATATACAGCGAATGACATCAATATAATCAGTAGGTGCTATTTTCTTTAAACCTTCAATAAACAGTGTGTAAAATTTAGAGGGATTTAGTGGCATCTAGCATTGAAAATTGCAGATTGCAACCAGCTGAAACTTTTCCTGGTTAGAATTCCTTCAGTGTTCGTTGTTCAAGAGGTTTTTAACAGGAACTAAATTATCCACTGAGGTCTCTTCTTCTCACTCATGTAACGAAGGGACTGCCAACTACGGTGGTTGACGTGAAAATGCATTTGGTCCCATTTAGGGCCAGCATTTCGTTTGTCCGTTCTGGGCTACTATAGATACATTGTGAAAACATAACGATTCTTATTTTCAGGTGATTATACACTTAAGAAAACATATATATTATATTATATTCCATTTCTGCCAATATATCCTCCTAAATCCTACACACTGGACCTTTAGCCTTTGTCACCTTTAAAGAGAAATGAAACAGAGAAAGGTATAAAACAAGGCAGACGTTTTGACATGTCAGGAAAATTTCATGTCTATGAGGAGAGGAACACTACAACATGCTGACAGCCGTTGGGTTCAGTTCTGATTGCTGAATCTTATTTGGATCCAGATCCAAAAAAAGTTGGCAAAATACACATTTTTAGATTGGATGTAAGGGGATTCAAAAAATGTATTTGGGTCAGTGCTGGGCATGACACCCCTTATAAATCTCTCTAAAGACGCTAATAATTTCACTGTAGCAGCATGTTGCTGTTAGGGACGGGAATTTTAAGCTATTTACAGTACATTTTTTGAGGTCTCGCATTTAATTATTATAAAGTGCTGGAATATTCGCCATAAAAATCTAATGTAAGAATGAGATTTGGCCAACAATGGAAAACAAGTGCAATTTTAAATTCAGTTATTAAACAACCAGGTTTAAATTGGCCTATTAAAGCATAAATTCAATGTTAACATCAGGAAAATCAGCAAACTTTGTGTTGCTGCCATTACACATTGTAGATCCAGCATGACAGAATGTCTCTCCTCCCCATCAGTTCAACATCAGTTCAATGTCTGCCCCAGCTAACACAGTAGAAGCAGCTTACATTGGAGTCATTAAACGGTCGCAACAAACTCATACTGACACCAAGTTAACTCAGCTCTGTCCCATTAATAACCATTGGGTCACTTAAGCTGTGTGATGCTAACAGTTAGCCCTGTCACTGGGTTTGTGTGTGTGTGAGGCTCAGAGCTCACACACCTGAAAAATGTGAGCATTAAACACTTAATTTAATGCTTTCTGGTGAATTTTTATGCAACATTTTCTGCATCAACTTATGATGTAAATGTCTTTCATTTGGTCAAAAAAGGCCTCAGCGACTTTCACTTTTTTTTTTTTTAAGATATTTTTTGGGGCATTTTTGCCTTTAATTGATAGGAAAGCCAAGCGTGAAGGGGGGAGAGAGAGAGGGAAGGACATGCAGCAAAGGGCCACGGGCTGGAGTCAAACCCGGGCCACTGCGGCAACAGCCTTGTACATGGGGTGCCTGCTCTACCACTAAGCCACCAATGCCCCTACTTTCACATTTTTATGGGGAGGATTAATGTACATATTCTTAATAGTAAGGGGGATATGTGTGTGAGTTTCCTTCTGTTGTATTTGTGCAGATTTAGTGGCCGCAAAAGTTGCGCAATCCTTTTGTGAGTTTGCCCCGGAGTGTTTTTGTAGTTCAACAACAGACTCTTCTCTGGAGAAATACTTCAGCTAGTCCTCAGTTTCAGGAGAAAGTTTGATTACAGTCAATATTTCTCAAAAAGCCTTAAGAGCTGCAGAATTGAGTAACAACTCTGTGGTTTCAGAAGAGTGACCCCATTCACATTCCACCATCATTTGATCCATTGTTGATCTAAAAAATGTTAATTTGAAGCTTTAATTCTGTTACTAAACATGTGTTTCTTAAGTTGAAACGTCTGTTGGGAGACTCTGTCTTACATGGAAATTGTGACTAAATAAGATTTTATTTAGGGCAAGAAAGTTAAAACGTGTTTTTGATTAAAAGGGGATTTTTCACAACATTGTGCCTCCTTCGAGGAATTCAAAGAAATTCTCTCAGTGTTGCTTTTTCGAATTTTTCGAATCAGTCATTGCTCTTTCATTGCAAACACACTCTGTGTGGTCATTGTGGAGACAAGCATGTCACAGTAAGAGTGGGAATAAGAAAGATTGAAAGTTTTGACTCATCACTTCCTGTTTGCAGAGAACAAAATGGTTGTTGGTAAGGATGTTTTCTTGAGAGGTTTATTCTACTAATGCACTCATGTCACATTTAGTGGCTCTGGATAAGAGCTTCGGAGGTAAACTTGCGAGTTGTAGTGTGACCTCGACATGCTTTTAGATTCTGCTGTGATATAAAGATAGTCAACATCAAATAAATTGTATTATATTAACTTCACTTTTGCTCCTAATGAAATCACTGTTTTCGCCCCTCAATATTAAAGTAATTTGTTTCAGGGCCAGCAGCTATTAATTTTTTGCCATTTCCTCAGGGCTTGATGTGACATTTCTGAACAAATGATAATTAGCTGTACCGTACAATTTAGTTTGTGGAAAAAGGTTGGGAAAGTGTTTAGGTGTGACCTTGCTTTTTCTCCCAGTCCGCCTCTGGACGTACACACCTCCTATTAGACAGCATTTTGGTGCTACAAACCTGTTGTTAAAGCTGTTTAAAGTTAATCCAGTCACAAAGTAGGAGCACTTAGCATCGCCTCTCCACTCTGAATCACGACTGACTCCATCTGTGTCTTTTATTTATTATTAACTTTCTTGTTTTTCTCTCTTTAGATGAAATGTTCCTAATATTCACGCTCTGTTTCATAAATAGAGTTGTGATTTTTCGATAAATTTATAGTAGTTCAAGTAAAATTTCAGTTTAAATAGACTGTTCCACTCTGCATTTTTGGAGTGGAGGAATCTCATAGTTCTAAGAACCCTGCTCTTAATTGTGTCCTCACTGCAAGAATTAGGAACAATCACAGTCCTTAGAATGCTGTTTTTAGGAACTTATTAACTTATTTAGCTCCTATTTCAGAGAAGGTACTCTCTCAGCACAAGAGGAACCATGAGTGACATAAGGGTACGGTGATTGGTTGAACATAGCCAATGCAGCACTGTCAATCGCCATTTTAAAAAACCTGTTAGCAACAGACAACACAAAACAAAAACAGCTCAACACAAAAAATGGGAAGAAAACACGGACAAATGGACCAACAGTGAAGTCCAGGCTTTACGGAGCATATATGTGACCGTGGAAATGCAACACAATGTAGACTCTTCAAAACAAAACTGACGGTGCTTTACCAACTGCCACATGGCTTACAGTGTGTCACTTTAGCATTGGTGGTGTGAATGTAAACATAAAAAAAGGCCCTTAAAGATATGTAGTTGGTTCTTGGGAGAGCTTTCCAGTAGGCAGTTCCTCTCAGGGGGTCCCCAGAACTGTTAGGTCCAAAAACATCTTATGTAACGACTGCAGTCAAAAAGTACTTGACACTTGTTGGTCGACAGCAGTGGTTCTTTATGTAAAATACAGATTTGAGCCTTATTCACACAGAATCTTGTATTCTTCAATGGGGATTGATAGCATCTTTGATGCAGTGTTCCCTTTAGACACAGAAGGCAATGTGAGAAAGTTTTAGTATAATTTCAACACAGACCACAATGAGCAACCAGTGAGTGACAATGGTTTGGGGAACAATGAAAACCATTTTTTGGCCTAAGACTTATGTTCATATTGAATGATTCTGCAGTTATGATTTGCTGTTACTGTCAACGTATGTGATGTCGCGAGGTGGAGACTGTGGATGGGCCTCTAGTGCATTGACTTTCATGCAGGAGACCAAAGTTTGTATCATTTGCATCCATCCCTTGATTTTTCCAATGTGGTACAGGTTGCGATGGCAGCAATAGTAGCAAGGTGTCCCAGATATCCTTCTCTCCAGCGATGTCCTTTAGCTTCTACTGAGAAAGATCCAGAGATGTTTCCAGGCCAGACTACAGTAATCCCTCCAGTGTGTTCTTCATCTGTAACATAACAATCAATTTAACCAAACCCTAGCCATAGTGTAGCTACCTTGTACAGACTGTCCATGCCCATTAGAATGGCACATATAGGTATTTTCTGATCTTATGCCCCATCAGCAGGACATCTTAATTTGTCTGTGCCCTCCAGAACCACAAATCACTGTTGAACAATAATTCTGTCT
>NC_065527.1:31556595-31566595 GCF_006386435.1 Epinephelus moara | reverse complement strand
ATTCCAGCTTTTCTCTCATCCTGTCTTGAGTTTTCCTTTCCTTCCCCTTCTCCATCCTCTTGGTCCTTCTATCTTCTTACCTCCAACCCTTTCTCCAATCTGAATCACCTCCTTCTTCCCTTCTTTTTCTCTGATTTTAATACTCCTCTTTCAATTCCACTTTCTTCTTTCTCAGCCCTTCATCCCTTTCCTCCATTCCTTCCTTCCTTCCTTCCTTCCTTCCTTCCCTTCTATTTTTTCAATTCCTGTCCAGCCTAAACCATTTATTTCCTTACTTCCTCACCTCCTTTTCTCCCTCTTGCTGTACACCACCTTTCTGTTTCTCTCTCCCTCCTTTCTTCCCTTCAATTATTCCTTCCAGTTTCCTCCATTCATCTCCTGTTGAGTTCTCTACCTATCATCCTTACATCTCTCCTATTATCTCTCTTCCTCTTCTCCATCTGAATGATCTCCTCCCTACCCTCTATCCTTCCTTCCCTCAGTATTTCCTCCATCCATCCTTTTAGTCCATCACCCATAGTCCCTCCTTTTCCCTAATTCGGAGTCTCTCTTTCTTTCCTTCTCGCCTTAAATTTAGTCCTTCTCCCTTCTTACCGCCAATCCTCTCTCCCCTCTGAATCACCTCCTTACTTCCATTATCATTCCTACATAACCTCCTTCTTCCCTTTTTTCTTTCCTTCTAACACTCCTTTTGATTCCCTCCCTTTCCTCTCTCTCCTTTCTTCCTTCCTTTCTATATTCTCAATTTCTGTCCACCCTAAACCATGTCTTTCCTTGTAACCTGCCCTCCCTTCCTCCCTTCCCTCCTTCCACTGGTGTAGCTTGTCTTTAACAAAACATTTAACCAAATGGAGTAAAGCTTAGCCCATTAGAATGGGCAGCTTAGTGCGTGTGTGTGTGTGTGTGTGNAGTAAATAAAGTCCATCAGTGACGTTAATAGAGACTCAGCAGGCTGCTGTAGTTTTGTTTTTGTTTTGTTTTTTCTTTTTTTTTTACAGCTTCAATGAAAATATTCCAAATAATTTCATGAGGAATTTGGCTCATAGTGGTCCACCTTTGTTGTTTTATTTCTGCAGAGGGGTCGGAGGTCACAGGGCCTGCAAGGGGGTTTAGCATCCAACTCAAGGACACTCGGCAGGGACGAACACAGCAGCCATTAAACCTTTGAACCTCCAGGCAGCGTTCATTCTTGGCTCAAAATGAGTTTTCCCCAAAAAATTCCGGCTTCATTTAGAAAGGATTGGCTGCAACAATTAGTAAATGACTCTATTTGCATATTCATAATCACTTTATTTTGATTAAAATAACTGCAGTGAGCCCAAACCGCGAGAGGAACCCTCATAAACATCCAAACTCCAAGGGGCAACTGGAGCACCAGAATCAGCACAAACACCTGGGAATCTAACATTTCCAGAGCAGGTTAACAGTCTCATTACGGAGAACACCCGGTACCACTGCTGTCCTTAAACAAGAAAACAAACAGTACTCTCAAAGAACACTGACCTCATTAATTTGAACCCCACGTACCCATTGCCAGCAGTCGTGACACACCTTAACTTTACTGGTTTGTCAAGACACAAAGGAAACGTTTATGAATGATACACAGGATTTTAAAACAGGGTGTTCTTAAATATGTCACTCACTTTGAGGATACTTCTGTTTTTAAGAAGTACCTTAAAGTCAGTGGTGTAGTGGTGGTTGATGAGTTGGGTATACTACTAAGTAGACTGGTAGGTTACCAAAAAGGAAGTGGGTATACTCTCCTATATATTTTACTGGCTTTTGGCTGATAGGTGGATATACAGTAAACAAACAGAAAAAGAGGTGGGTATACCCCCTACCCTGGTCTACCGGGGTTGTATGAGGCACTTATTCATAGTCAGTGTATTACTTAAAGTAGATGGTAGTTGGCACACCCCAACTTTAAGCAATGTACTGCTGTGGATGTGGACAGCAGTAAAACTTATTGTAGTCACCTTAAAACAAGTCAACATCAGCTGAAGTGTAGTACACAGTTGTACTGCAGATCACAAACTTTAATAGGGCTGTAGTTTCCTGGTCGACTAGTCGATTATTTGGTCGATATGCTCTCATCTGACAAAATTCTCATTGGTCGAAAGATCGCCGTGTTACTTTCATAAGGAGAAAAGTGCTACATCAACAGCTTTCCAGGATTAATCCATTATTTCCTGCGGCGGGGGGACAGGCTAAGTTACCTGTGAAAATGGGGGTTTTCAAAACACCCCTGTTGTTGACAGAAAGTTGAAGTCGCCCACCCTATGCTCAGCATCGTGGTGACGTAGACCTCCTGTCTGTTTCTGTATGCTGACACCATTTCCCTCAGTAAAAACAGAGCTTGTATTCACTTGCATTTCACAGATAAGAAACAATAAATTGTGAAGACAATAAAGCCTCCACTAAAATAGCATTTTAAGTCTTGTGTGTGATCTATCCTTTAGGGATTTCTACTTCGGCATTTATCCTGGCTTCATATGAGACAAGGGCTAGATCGCCAGTTGCTAGGCTAATGTATACAATGTAAATTACCATAGGCTGGCGCTAATAATGTTAGCATGTTGTATTTGCTTGGAAAACATGTTTAGTATAAGACAGTTGTTTTGTCGGTGAATCCTGTGAGTTGTAATGGAGCCAAATTATGAACCGTTACCTTTGTTTAATGTTGCTGTTGTCCCTGGCTTTATATGAGAAGAGGAAAAGATCGCTAGACGCTAGGCTAATTTATACAATGTAAAATGCCATAGCCTTGTGCTAATAACATTAGCATGTTGTATTGGTGGGGGAAATGTGTCCAGATACAGACAAGTGTTTGTCTGTCAGTTCTGCGATTTATAGTGAAGCTGATTCGTGTACTTGTGTTTGAAATTGTCTCTATTAAGCCATGTTTAATGTGTGTTTTGAATCAACTATATAAATAAAGTTTGATTTGAACTAACCTTTACAGCACTTAACACAGCCCTCCACCGCTGACTAGCGTTTTGGAGGTGTAACTGCAGAGTGACACAGACAGACCACCGCAGAGGTAAAAATAACGTGCAGATTTTTTTTCCCCATGACTAATTGATTAGTAGAAGATTATGTTCGACTTTAGTCGACCAAGAATTTCTTTGGTTGACTACAGCCCCAAACTTTAGCTCATCCTACCTATCTTCAGTATATCGTCATAATGCAACATAGAGTCGACTTTGCAGCAGTAGTTTAATTTCAGAACCAGGAAAAGGTGTCTTTTGAGTTATCTTCCTTGCTGAAAACATTCATACACTTGGGTGTATCTGAATGTTTTTGGTGTTTAATACCCTTTAATGTTGCATTTAAGTTAGACAAATAAGTCTCAGTTTTGTTAGAAGCATAATTCTAAAAAAAAAAGTTCAGAGTTCACAGAGATGGGTGACAAATAGATTCTTAAAGTCTCATAAATCTAAAGGAGGGCCGAACTAAAATGTTCCCTCATTTTGTGTTGTGATGATGGTGCTGGAGAGCGGTGTCAAACTCTTCTGCGTCTCTTATAGTCAGGTGTTTATTTGTCAGTTTGAGCATGTGTTGTTGTGATGCAGATTGGTCTGTAGCTCCGCCTTTTATCTTTTAGCTGCTAAAAATAAAACCACAAACATGTTTTTGTTTGCTTTTTCCACAACATACCAGAAGGTGAGTGTTTTAAGCCACCTGTTCAGGAAATGAAGTCGCTCCCCTGCAGATGTGTTGTGGTCCGATTGTGTTATGGGATGGGAGAAGTCTCTCTGATTGGCCCGTGTGATGACGGTGTACCCTGCAGAGCGGAATGTGACCCAGCTGCCTTAAGATTCCTGTTCCACCTTAAAAATCAGCAGCCTTTGTGTCCACACCTGCAGCACTTAGCTCTATAAGTGATCAGCCTAACAAGGTTTCTGGACTCTGGTTCTAATTTGGTGAAGTGCAGTTTGGTGATAATGATGGTGTTGTTCGGAAATATTAAAGAGATACTTCACCCCCAAAATTATACTTTGTATACCAATGACTCACCTCAGGTTACGTTGAATTTGTAAAGAAAACTCACATTCCTCCATGGTGAAAGAACAATCAAAAAACAGAGAAGAATTTTGATAGATTGAAGTCATAGGGGGCTGCGTTTAACAACAGTAAAACTATATCAAAACATGCATCTACATACTGTGACACAAGGCATGTAGTATAATCCAAGTCTCACTTAAAAAGAATTATTATTATTTTCAGGTTTTGGACCATTGGTCGCACACATCACAACATTTGAAGACATCACCTTGGCCTTTAGGAAATTTTAACTGTCATTTTTCATTTTTTTCTGATATTTTATATAGAAAATGTTTCATTTAATCTAGACAGTAATTGACAATTAACAGGACTGCAGCTAACAGTTTTTCTTAATTAATCCTTTGGTCTATTAAACATTTAAAACTAGTGAAAAACTATCCATCATAAAAGGTGTCCATACTGACACCAGGCCATAAGATGAGTTTGAAGGCCTTGAGAATAACAAGTGAGTTTGGAATGTTTGCAGTTATGAACAGAAATCCTGGTACTGAGAAAGAAAGGATAAAACAGTGTTCAAATGTGAAAACAGATTTTTATTTATTTCTTTTTTTTCATATTTAGTACTGAGTTTAGTCTCATGCTATGAATTTTTATGGGACAGACCAAAATTTGTATGTTGCACAAAGTATCAAAAACTTTCAAGGACCTTTAAGTTGCATCAGATTTGTTTTTTTTATTACTAATTTAAACCAAATTGGTGTCCTTTTAGACTGTATTTTTCTCAGGCACTGAGCAGCAGTTAACATATTTTAACTCTGGCTGCTTTTGTTGAATGTAAAAACTGTTTTGTTTTAAAATGTGAATTTTCATGAAAGCAACCAGGTATAATTTCAGCAATAGAAGTGAAATTATAGGCAAGGCAGGTGTATTTATATATAATATTTCATACACAGAGGCAGCTCATGGTGCTTTACATAATGAAGTTTTATAGAATACACGGGTACGAGAAATAACAATGCATAAAGCTTCTTTTGACATAAAGAAATTTAAAATAAAAATGAAAATAAATTTTAATTCTAAAATCAAATTTCTAAATTTAGTAAGGACAGGTTGGAAGAATAGTTAATTATAAAATAGCATTTTTTAAGTAAGAAATAAATAACTGATGATGAATACAACAATAGAAATGATGATGATAATAATAATAATAATAATAATAATAATAATAATAATAATAATAATAATAATAGGACAGACCGGGCAGAATTAAAGTTCAATTTCATTACAAATTTAACAGAGTGCAAATTCTAAGCCCTGTTGTTATAATACGTGCTAACCTATGTAAAGGCAGCAACAGAAAGTTTGCCAATTTTTTTTTTTTTAACTTGAATTTATGGTTTGGATAGGCTAATTGAAACCTGGTTGTTCAAAAAGTGAATTCCAGATTGCACTTGTTTTTTGTTGTTGGCCAATTTACATTCCTGTTGTTAACTTTGATGTTTTGTTTGTTTTTGTAAGTATTTCAGTGCTCTGTAGAAGTTTAATGCAAGTCCTCAAATATGTAAATTACTTAAAATGCCTATCCCTAATTTGTACCGGGTATCATTTTGGCAGAAGTACTAAGTACACACAGGCAGACTTATTTATATGATATGATTTCATCTACAAAGGTAGCCCAAGGTTCTTTACATATTAGTTATTTAGTAATTAGTAATTATATGTTTAGAGGAAGATACAGGTATGAGAAATAAGTGCATAAAACTTTAAATGTTTTTTATCATTATTTTTTTTAAAAGACAAGTAGAAAGAAAAAGTATAAATAAATAGAAAAAATGAAAAAAGTGTCAAATAAAAATGATAATAATAAAACGATAAGGCAAGACAAAGGTGTAATTTCATTACAAATCAAACAGAGTGCAATGTCATGGCCCAAATGTCATTTTAAGCACTGCATCTAACCTTTTTGGCAGTGATATTGAAATATTAGACAAAGCAGGTTTATTTATACCACATTTCATACACAGAGGCAGCTCAAGGTGCTTTACATTATGGAGTTTTATAAAAGGTAGAACAAATAGTAGTGCGTACAACTTTTTACATAAAGAAATTTCAAAAGTTAGGTGGGAAGAATAGGAATATAAAAGAGATTGAATGAAAAAGTTTAAAGTAATAATAATAAAAAGATAGATAATAAGGTAAAACAAAAGTGCAATTTCTAAGCCCTGCCATCCTAATAATTATTTTTTCTTGTGTATATTTATTTATCTATTTATCTATTTATTAGAAGGACAAATATTGGAATGTCAAATATTCTCCTGTGATTGTTTTGAACCCTGTATAACAAGACTCTGGGATGAAGGACAATATCCTTTAACCTCTCAAACTTTTTTTGTGAATGCTGAATAATGCCAATAATGAACAAAGACAACATTAGCAAAATATTTGACATCTCTGCAGCTCGTTGGCCCTGAGTGTCTCCTCCTGTCATCAGACGGTGGTGCAGGTGTTTGGTACAAGCAGCCAGTTCCATTAAAATGTAACTGGGATAAAACTGAGTGGAAAAGAGCAAACACAAGTGTGTGTGTGTGTGTGTGTGTGTGTGTGTGTGTGTGTGTGTGTGTGGTGTCACCGACCTCGTGTTTCTCAATTTGTCTTCTCCTCCTCACTGCTCCTCCCTGTCTCCCCCCTCCCCGCCAACCCTCCCCCACAATTCTCCCCCAGCTCTGTCTCTCTGTTTCCTAATTGCTCTCGTCTCTCTTCTCTCCCTTTTTCGTGCAGCTCCCACCTCGAAATCCAAATAAGATTCACTGAGATGCGGCTCCATGCCCCGCTCGCCGGTGATTATTTATTCTCCTTTCATTTTCTTTATTTAACTTTGATTTCCCCCGGTTAGTTGTTTGAGATTGAGTGGGGAGCGTGGAGAGGGTCTTCCACTGGAGCACTCAGGTTCAAGCCCCTGATATGGGCAAACCTCCTTGCTCGAGGGCCCTTCAGCGAGCCAGTGAATGCCTACTTTGACCTCCGACCTCCTTGTGCAAGATTAGGGTTTGCAAAAGGAGAAGAGAGAAGGCAGCAGCACATTTGGCTACAGGGAGAGTAATAAACAAAGTTTTCACAATAATGAACAGAGAATCTCAAAAATAAATGTATGAGGAAAACGAGGCAAAGAGAGGAAGCGAGAGAGACGGGGAAACAAGAGAATTTTTTTCAGAAATCAATGCAATCAGAGCATCGGCAATATCCGATTGATTCATACACGAATTAACAATATTCAGAGTATTTCAGCAGACAGTAATCCTAATATTACCATGGAAACAGAGCTTAGGCAGACTGCAGAAGCCCAACAGTAAACAAGATAAGGTGTGTGCGTGCCTCGGCATACCGGCTAATCTCGGGCACGCATCTCTCTCAGGTTTCTCATAAGTGAGATAAGAGCTTGTCCAAGTTATTGCCAATAAGAAAATATGTTCACACGCAGCCAATCAAATCAAAAAACACCCCAATGTCTCTGGTAATAATTGGATATTGATGCGAGTTAATGCGAGCAAAGACAACTCGCAGTCTGGAACTTGTTAAAAAGTCAGTGTCTGCAAAGAAAACTTAAAATATTCAGAATTTCAATCAATATACACATGAGTATAAATTTATCTATTTTTTTTTTATTATTATTATTGCTTCTGGCCCTCATCAAGCTCTCCCTTGCTGCTTTCACAGCTAAAAGATGCAAAAAAAAAAAAAGTGATGAACATGCTGGAAGTCTTTAGACACACATACAATATTTAACAATGGACCTTTGTAGAAAACAATTACTGCTTTCAGATTTGAGTCATTAAGCTGCAGGATCATGTTAAAATGATATTTTAAAAGATGTTAGAAGAATTGATATGGTTGAATCTTAAAGCCCCGCAAACCATGCCCAGACATTTTATAAGGCTGGTGCCCAGGTTAATTAAAAAAAAAAAAAAAAGGGGTGGGGGTGGGGGGGGATGACACCCCTTCCACAAATAAGGCTCTACAGGATTATGTAAATACAGTACATTTGTGCACAGTAATGAGCAGGAGAAATTTTTGTCGGGCTTACATGTGAGGTGTTTAAATATCTATACTATATATACATTTATCCTTTATTTATACCAGCAACAAATGAAACAGTATCACACTGTGCACACTTTAATGCTCTTTAAAGTAAATGACCATCAACAAATCTCACAGAATTGAAATCGTCTGTATTGTGAGAAATAAATTTTAAAAAAACAATCGATCTGCCCTCCAAACTACATAGTAGGCTTATGTTCAGTTACAGCAATTAGGCGAAGTGCACTACTTCTACTCTCCTCCTCTCACTCCTTTCTTTTGCTCTGCTCTTCTCAATTTGTTCTCCTCGTCCTCTTCCTTTTTTACATACGTTGTAATTCTTGTAATTATCGTCTAATTAATTTAAAATATTTTAAAGAATCCTAGAGAGCAGACACACGCAGCAGCAACAGCAGCTTTGCACTCCTCCTCTTGCACTCTTTGTGCACAGCATGTTTGAGCTGCACCAAACCACATGTCAGATTTTTTTCATTAATTATCAGAACCATGTTGTGAGAGAGGTAAATATTATTTCACGTTGTGTTTTGGTTTATAAAGACAAGTGAAGGTGGGAAAGGAATTCAACATCTGTCTCAGCTCACATCGGTCAGTTGGTGAATCCAAATGTGACAAAGAGCTGGAGGGAGACGGTGTAGAAGTCATCAAATACAGCCACTTGGTCAGTGGTTTTGGCATCAGATACCAATTAAAAAAGGCATCATCATGCAGCAGAATGATACCCTGCAGGGCGGCATCAGTGTATAACACCACTGAATAGCGTCAGTTTGAAATGCCACTGGATAACAACGTAATTTAAGGAGTTGAAAAGTCCCTATAGGTTGGGCGGGAGAGGCGGTGGATAGTTCCAACAAACAGCCGACTTTGACCCAGGAGCCCGGCGTATGCTTCCCATGTGAATGTAGAGCCAAGCCATGACGTTTAATTCTAAACCTAACCATGTGCTTCTGTTGCACAAGTTCATAAATGTAAATACAAGTGTTTTAGCGATGCTGTAATTTTATTTTGAAAAAGACTGTATGCATCAGACGAGAAGAAACTGTAGGGTTCCTATAAAAACTGAAGTTCTTTTTGAAAAAACACTATATGTGACAGGCATATGTGGTTTTCCAGAACGTTAACAACAGACGCATCCAGGATACCTAACTCTTCATATGTAGACATGAAACATCCACTGACCAAACAGCGATATTTGATGAGTTGGGATCAGAATATGTATGTATATATGTATATTTTATGCCAGACTAGTTTACTTGTTTAACTTAATGGTTACTCATAGACTGAGTAGTATTGAGATGCAGATCTCAATAGGCTGAGCAAGAGGCAGATCAGGGAGACGTGGATGCTGCTCTGCTGGGCGCTTCATTTGTGTGTATTAACTGTGGTGACTGTGACGAGGTTAGTTGAAGAGGGAGGGGCAGAGGCTGGACTCAGATGCAGTTGTCGAGAACAATGCACGCATATGGGAACTGATGCAATCAGCCAAATTTAAAAACTAAAATATGAAATTATGAAAAGAAACAGAAAAAAAATGACTTGCAAAAAGGGCACTTATTTAGTCAAGGCTAAAAAGGGGTCAGTGCTTAAGCACCACCTGATGACTATCTGTGCATATGCCTGCTGGAAACCATAAGAAATCATGGTTTTAAATCAGAACCAAAACATGAAAAAAATCTCTCATCCTCCTGATTTAGCTCACATTCCTGCTCTTCTGTGCACATTGTATATAAGCAGCATGGCCTTGACTTGCTTCAGACCCACAGCGCTGTAAAACCCGCCATAAAAGACAGAGTGGAAATAGAGTAACGTGAAAGAATAAATCTGGTCTGGAGCAAAGCACTGTGACTGATAAAAGTTTATTAGAAGTCCTTTTGTGGAGTCCTGAGCCCCCCCCCCCCCCCCC
>NC_065527.1:31554074-31556534 GCF_006386435.1 Epinephelus moara | reverse complement strand
AAAGTTTATTAGAGGCCCTTTTGTGGAGTCCTACGCCCCCCCCCCCCCCCCCCCAGCAGGGCTCCCTCCACACCCGGCGACAGAAATTTTTCTTGGCAGGCCATAAAGGCCCTCTGAGGCAGCATTACAGCCCATGTGACAGTAAAACCCTCCACAGAAACCAATACTAATGGAATTCTCTTCGGCGAGGTGGCCCATCCTGCCTATTCAGAGGAAGAGGAGGAAGCATTTTCTTTTTTACCCTCCTCACCGCAAAAGAATGCATTACACCCCCAGCAGAGCTTTTATACGCACAAGTAGCATCGCTGGACGGTTATTTACATTTACATTTGCATTTTAGGCAGTCTTATCCGGAGCGACTCACAATGAGAGCAGTGGCAGATGAGGCTGGAGTTCCTCGAGCAGCGATCATACAAATAAGCAGCAGGGAGGAAACAGTCAGTGATGTTTCTGTAATCTCTGAGTGAGCGAGTTGGAGGGAAGTCCTCGGCGAAACAGAAGCAACAACAGACAGATGGATCAGTTGTTTAACATGATTAAAACAACTTGATTGGATTTATCTGAAAGATATGGATAATTAACTGGAGTCTGGTTTCCATCTGAAAAGAGACTTTATTTGTTTTTGTCTTTTTGAGTTTTCTCTCAGGTTACTGCTCCTTACAAGTGCCACATGTCAAGTGCTTGGGGACAGTTCTTTATTTATCGGAAGAGGGGGTTGGTTGGGGTGTGACTTCATTTTGTTTTTGTTTTTTTCCCCAAAGCTACAAATATTTGTCCTTGAGTCTCCCTGAGTGACTGGGGAAAAATGCATGACCCTTCTTCCACCATAAATGAGTTATTAGATTATTAAAACATAGCCTACCCTTTGATGTTTGAAAGTTAGAAGTTGGAGACGAAATCATGGAGTTGAATAAAGCCTCACTCTTGTCGTGCATGCTGGTTAGTTCATGCAAACACTTTATTTTTGGCCAAATTTTAAACGAGACTTAGAGTAAAGCGATATTGATGAAATATGACTATTTTAAGCTCAGATTTAGTCATGTTTTTTCTGATGTGTTTGTCAAACTTGATGTGTCCAAGGACCTTTGGAAATGTGAAAATCCAATGACCATTTCTGTTTTTACATTTTTTGGCTTAATTAATGGTGACATTTTGACAATTTTATAGAAAATATGAATGCTTTCTTTAAAAATCAGTAGTAAAATAAATACAAAATACAACCATGTAAATGTGTATGCCCCTCCCCTAAGCAAAAATAAAAAACATAAGTCCCTCCCCAGTGCTTAAAAAATTATTTGGCATGCCTCCCCCTTTTTGCACTACCTCTCCTCCCTGATAAATAATGAACAGTCCCTTATCATCATACCCCACATGGCCAAAATTATGTGGATGGCCAGATACCATAGGGATGCACTTATTGTTAAATTCTGAGTCAATACGGATACCAATGTTTAAAATAACAATTTTGCTGATACCAATATTTTTGTTGTTTTAGGGAAACAAAGAAATCTTTATCACAAAAAATAGCTGAACTGTTTATAAGTTATTCAGTCCTTCATGACACTACGTTTGAATGAGCACAAATTTAGTAATACAAAGTTATAAAACAACCGTGAATATAACTTTTTTTCACATGAAAGAAATATCTTTTTTTTCTGGAAAAGCCTTTGTAACTATATAAAATATCATGTAGATCAGGAGGCAGAGCAGGTCGTTCACTAATCAGAATATCAGCAGTTCCCAGGCTCCTCCAGTCCATGTGTTGAAGTATCCTTGGTCAAGATACTGAACCTCAAATTGCTCCTGATTGCTGTTCCATTGGTGTGTGAGTGCGTGTGAATGTTAAAGCTGAGTAGCAGGTGGCACCTTGTACGGTAGCCTCGGCCGCCAGTACGTTCATGTTTGTGTGTGAATGGGCAAATGTGACATGTGGTGTAAAAGTGCTTTGAGTGATCAAAAGAAAGGCACCTGTACAAGTGCAGGTCCATTTACCACTTACCTGTTTTATTATGTTGTGAAGACGTCAAAAAGTTTCCTCTTCATACAGCTGTATTTGTTCAAATTTCTCACCAAAAACTGAACTTTACAGGATTACATCTGAACTAGGGTTGCAAAGGGGCGGAAAATTTCCGGTAAATTTCCGGAAAGTTTCCGGTAAATTTCCATGGGAAGTTAAGCTTGGGAATTTTGGAAATATTCCATATTGGAAACTTTCCATGGGAATAATGGGAATTATGGGAATTAATGGGAATTTAGGGGAACTAACTGGGAATATATTATATCCAAGCATAAATATAAACAGAAGTCATAAGAAAACATCCATACAAAATGTTTTCAACAGATATTTCAACAGATTTATTTGTAAGTAGAACAGAACACGTTTTAATTACTTGTTTCATGGATGAACAAAAACAGGAATGTTGGGTTCAATGTTACCCATCTCCCAACCCCACTCATTCA
>NC_065527.1:31541703-31552387 GCF_006386435.1 Epinephelus moara | reverse complement strand
CGTTAATCTCTTCCCCAGAAAGTATGCCCTTGTCATATTTTGGGTCCAGCATGTACGCTGCTGCATGCACCGGCTTCATGCAGAACTCCCTCCGCTTTTCCAATGACTTGACCACAGCAGTTTCCTCTGCTTTCAGTAGTAGGGAAGTGGGCAGGACTGTCTGGATTTCTTCTTTGAGTTCTGCAAAAAGGCACTGGACATCTGACAAGATGGCACCATCCCCCTCTATCTTCGCTATTGCTGCTGCAATAGGTTTGAGGATTTTCTGACTGCTAGACACTCTTTCCCAAACACATCACCCAAGATGACCTTCTTTATGTCGCTGTCAATGCCTGCAAACTGGGATATGGCCATCTCTTGCAGAGACTCCTTTCCCTCCAGAAGGCTGTCAAACATGATAACAACACCACCCCATCGCGTTACGCTGGGAAGCTTCAGTGTAGTACTCTTGTTCTTTTCCTTTTGTTTTAAGTTCCCTATGAAGAGCCAACCATCAATTTTGAAAATTCCCAGTTTATTCCCGTTTATTCCCATAAATTCCCATTAATTACCATAAATTCCCATGGAAAGTTTCCATTTTTGAAAATTCCCGGAATTTTGCAAACCTAATCTGAACACATCATAACCTTATGATTAACCTTTGTCCAGTACTCATTTTTACTGAATGGAGCTTGAATACATCATAATGTAACTCAGTGCAACCTTTAGTAGCTGTTAGTTTTGGCCACTGGCAGCTAACAATTAACATTAACTAGCTCTCCTCCTGCCAGTGTCAACATGGATTTGTTGTTCACAATGTAGCATTATCAGGGAAACAATGGGGTGCGTCCCCTGACGCGTCAGCGGTTCTTGCTAGATTTAACAATTTTTCAGGCCATCTTAGCGACTTCATTTCTTAAAAGCGAGTTGCAACAAATTTAGCAAATTATTCAGACCACGAGAAAAAAAAAACAGAGAAATATAATGTAATATATTCCACTGCTCTCCCACCATCAGCCCGAGGTCTCACCACCTCTTTCCTTTTGCGCTGTGCAGCAGGTGTGACACAGTCAGGGGGAGAGAAGGTGCAGCTCGTCGTGGGAGTTCAGTTTAAGTGACTTCCTCTGGTTACGCTGATGCTCTTGATCTCTGAATTAGAGGCTCAAGAAAGTGGTGCGCTATAGTACAGGCGAGTATATGGCTCTCATGCCATTCAGATGTTTTGTTGAGGATGATTTAATTGATCTAATTGGGCAGAGTTTTAATGTTTCCAGTAACAATAATGTCAAAAAATGTGCAAATGAAGGTATGACGTCATCTGGCAACTTTAAGCAACTTTTGCAGTCAGTGCCGGCTACTTTCATTGGAAAAGATTTGGCATCACTGGTCCCAGGGAAGATCACCATTTGTCTCAAAAACATTTTTTATCATCCCCGTGGAAATGGGACGCCGTTAGTCTGGAGCCCTGCTTTTTAGTCTGTGCAAAACTGATGTGACATAACTGAAAAAAATCAGCCACTGCCATTGGTGAATGTGTTGTTATTTGCTGACAGATTGATGGTGGTCAACAAGTTTTGTCTGATACCAGTGTTTGACTGATGAATGTAGAGCTTTACATGTCTTTTTAAAGCCATGATTATTAATCTGCTGCCATAACAATATCCACTCTGCTGGTTCAGTCTTTCCACTGTTACCCATGTTTCTCTAAATGTAGTTTAGAGTTAATTGTTATCTCAGATGACAAAACATACTGTATATTTTCATATTTGCTAGAGCCAGGGTTGGTATGCAAAAAAAAAAAGATCTTGCAAAGTAGCTTCCCTGGTTAAAGACAGGTAAATAAATGAAATAATGTTTGTGATGAGGTGCAGGAACCTCTCATGTATATTTAGAGTCACTGATACAGAGCAGCTTGTTGCAGAGGAATAACTCTGAGAGGAGGACAGATAAATCATGAATTCAGCTATTTTATTTACTTTGTGTGCTTTTAAAGTGTGCAGCATGAATAATGAGAAAAGTCTATTTGTGCAGCGAGACGCTGAGGTGACAGGTAACAGTCATGATTATTGGTTTCACACAGAAACCCAATATTGTGACAATTTAAACTCACATTTAAAACAACATGCGTCAGTATTTTACGAGAACAAGCAAAGGTGTGGATATAAAAACAGTGTGACACGTCTCCACTGTATGCTGTGTAAAAAATACCATAAGAATAATCTTTCATCAGCATAAACTGCATGCTGCCTATGGCTGAGCTTATCCTATAAAAGACAGGCCAAAAATAAAATGATTTTTAGAAAGTTCTAAGTCCTTTCACTAAATCCCCATAAAGGATTTAACTTGTCATTAAAATGTGCCATTTGGTGGAACCTTTTATCCAAAGCGCCTTACCGGACGCTGAGTGCATACGTTCTCAGTAATGGTAACCCCAGTAACTTAATGGCCTTATTCACATGTTCTAACCTGGGGAAGACTCCTGTAAATAACACAACAATAGCTGCATATTTTTTCGTTTATGTATCATTGAACGTTTGGAGGGTGCAAGACACAGCAACAGCTTGACCAGCTACATTATCACTGAGTCACCACTGAAGTGTTGCCCAAGCGCTGGTTAACGTAGGTATATCGTCACAGGCCTGTGTATGTCTGTTACCTGCCACAAAGCACCTTACTGTCATCTTATGTTTGTATTTGGTCAAAAAAAAATACTTATGCTTTTGGTTAATGTCTGAGCCCCGTGTTAACATCATGTTTCGCCGCACCATCCCTGTGTGCACCACAACGCACGGAAGGCTATCATAGCGTCAGTTAACATAGCCAAACACAGCACCACAGCTATAAACAAAACTGTATGACATCATTGGAGCACTGAAAAAAGTTGAGGCCAGCTGAACTTTGTTGCAGGTCACGTCCATCCTCAGCAACAAGTGTCAGGCGTCAGTTTGTAGCTTTGTGTCACTGGCTTCGACTGAAAATGACCTGTGGCCTGTTGCTGTGTCACTTGTAGTGTGAACACAGCAACAGGCCCCGATCACATGGAGATGTGTCGCTACAGGCGCGCCCACTTCAAAAACGACTTGGCAAAGCATGTCAGGCTATCAAATGTGATTACTGGAAAAACACACCCCCATTGGAATAAACAATAATTTTATCATCATAAAACTTTTAATTCAAAGAAACAAAACCCATAAAAAAGTCTTTGTTTGCCTTTCCATCATTCCAGCTGTCACCAACTCTGGTTTGGTTGACTCTTAATTCACCCAGTTAGATGTGAAAATATAATGGTTGTACTCATGCTGAAATTACTGTTTAATTCAATGGAGTCTGATGGGTTTGGTGATGGTGATTTTGGGGCTGTTTCTGGTTAAACAAAGAAAAAGTCTGTATCTGTAGGGATCCTTTGCATATTGTTGTCGGACACTTTTATAACAATTTCAGCCTGGCAGGGGCAAAACAAGAACTTTTGGTAGACGTAGATTTAGTGTGCACCTGACCAGCGTGCGTACTTTGCAGTCTGTTTTTCAGCTGCTCTTGCTCAGTACCGGATCAGTTTCAGAAATTGTTGCACCCATTAGTTACTTAGGCACAAAAACACTTGAAAATACCCCTAAGCACAGTAATTGTACTTAGTTATACTTCAACAGTGGTCACCATACTCTTGGATCAAATCCATACTGATAGCATGGAGGTTATAACTGAACATCAGTCAGCTATTACTCAAGATCAGTGTGTAAAATTTAGGGGGATTTAGTGCTGTCTAGCGATTAAGATTGCAGATTGGCGATCCCTGTAGACAAGGACCTGCTCCCTATGTAGATATAAACGGCTCATTCTGAGGTAATGAAAACATAAGGAATCTTATTTTGGGGCCATCATACACTTAAGAAAACATATTTCTTATGTAATTTTCCATTTCTGCCAACATCTCTCCCTAAATCCTACACACTGGACCTTTAAATATCTACTATCGCTCCTTTAAGTGAGTGTGACAGTGTTAGCATGGACAGGAGTCATTTATTATCTTCTAAAATCACATGAATTATTTAGGACGTATGTCGACCAAAGTTTTTCTATTCCTTTAACACACGTTTTGTTTCCCATCATGACATCTGCTGTTAGATGATGTAAGTCGGAGGCCGTGCGGCGGCGCAGTGACTGTTAGCATGGACGGGCTGCACTGACCTATATACAACTGAATATAAGTGTGTGTCGGAGCACAGAGTCTCTCCCAGGCTTATAGCAGCTCATGGCTGGATGGAGACAGCGTGTCTGTGTTAGCTGAGGACACACACACACACATACACACGTGAAGACACACACATTCACATATGGAGACATTCATGCACGCGTACACTTGGAAATGCTTACACGTGACATGAGGACACGCATATACACGAGAGGCAAAATCAGATGCTAAACTTGTGCACACACACACACGCCAACAAGAGGACGACGCACACGCACACACACACACACACACATATATAGATGGGACACTTTATACACACATGAAGAAGAAAGAGGAAGACACCTGTAAAAGGACACACACACACACACACACACACACAGATGTACACACAGTGACTAGCTCATGCATGTTTTATTGACCCGACTCGCTCTCTTTCTACACCTCCACCGTCTCGCCTCCTCTCATCCCTCCATCTCTCTCTATACCTCTGTAAACCTCTTTTCATCTCCTGTTCTCCCTCTCCCTTTAATCTCTCTCCTCTCCTTTGTTTCTCCTCTCCTCCCTCCTCCGTCTCTCCCTCTTTCACCTCCACTGTCCTCCTCTGACCCCTCTGAGTAGAACAGATCAACCTGACAGGCTCGGAGGAGACGAGACTCCCGTACTTTTCCTTCCTCCCCTCCTCCTTCCTAATGTCTTCTTCCTTCCTCCCTTTTCTCTTTATCTCCTTCCTCTCCTTATTTCTCCATATCCCCTTCCTCTCCTCTTTTCTACTTATCTCTCTCCTCCATTCCTCTTTATCATTCCTTTCCTTTCTCCTGCCTTCTTATGACTCCTTCCTTTCCTCTTTTTTCTTTATCTCCTTCCTCTTCTCCTTCTTCCTCATGTCTCTTTCCCATCCTCCTCTTGTTCTCTTTATCTCCTTCCTATCTGTATTTTTTCTTGTATGTCCTTCCTCTCCTAACTTCCCCTTATATCTCCTCTCTCCTCTCCTTCCTCCTATGTCTCTCTCCTTTCTTCCTGTTTATCTCCTTCTTCTCCTCATTTCTCCTTTTCTCTCTTTCTTCCCCTCCTTATTTCCCCTTCCTCTTCTACTTTCTCCATGTCTCCTTCCTTTCTTTCTGTTATCCCTCTTTATCTCCTTCCTCTGCTCATTTCTTCTTATGTTTCCTTCCCCTCCTCCTTCCTTCTTATGTGTCCTTCCTCTCCTCATTGCTCCATATCTCTCTTTCCTCCCCTCCTTATCTCTCCTTCCTCTTCTCCTTCCTCCTTATGTCTCCTTCCTTTCCTTCTTTTTATCGTTTTATCTCCTTTCTCTCCTTATGTCTTTTAATCTACTTTCACTCATCATTTCACCTTATCTCTCTTTCCTCTCCTTCTTATCTCTCGTGCCTCTTCTCCTCCCCTCCTTATCTCTCCTTCCTCTTCTCCTTCCTCCTTATGTCTCCTTCCTTTCCTTCTTTTTACCGTTTTATCTCCTTTCTCTCCTTATGTCTTTTAATCTACTTTCACTCATCATTTCACCTTATCTCTCTTTCCTCTCCTTCTTATCTCTCGTGCCTCTTCTCCTCCCCTCCTTATCTCTCCTTCCTCTTCTCCTTCCTCCTTATGTCTCCTTCCTTTCCTTCTTTTTACCGTTTTATCTCCTTCCTCTCCTTATGTCTTTTAATCTACTTTCACTCATCATTTCACCTTATCTCTCTTTCCTCTCCTTCTTATCTCTCGTGCCTCTTCTCCTCCCCTCCTTATCTCTCCTTCCTCTTCTCCTTCCTCCTTATGTCTCCTTCCTTTCCTTCTTTTTACCGTTTTATCTCCTTCCTCTCCTTATTTCTTCTAATCTACTTTCACTCGTCATTTCTCCTTATCTCTCTTTCCTCCACTCCTTATCTCTCCTTCCTCTTCTCCTTCCTCCTTATGTCTCCTTCCTTTCCTTCTTTTTACCGTTTTATCTCCTTCCTCTCCTTATTTCTTCTAATCTACTTTCACTCGTCATTTCTCCTTATCTCTCTTTCCTCCACTCCTTATCTCTCCTTCCTCTTCTCCTTCCTCCTTATGTCTCCTTCCTTTCCTTCTTTTTATCGTTTTATCTCCTTTCTCTCCTTATTTATTCTAATCTACTTTCACTCGTCATTTCTCCTTATCTCTCTTTCCTCCCCTTCTTATTTCTCGTGCCTCTTCTCCTTCCTCCTATCCTTCTTTTCTCCCCTCTTTATCTCCCTCCTCACCTTAGGTCTTATCTCCTTTCACTCCTCATTTCTCCTTGTCTCCCTCTTTTCCTTGTTTTTTCTTTATATCCTTCCTCTTCTCCTTTTTTCTCTTTATCTCCTTCCTCTCATCATTTTGTGTTGTCTCCCACCTCTTGTCATTTCTCCTTATCTCATTTCTCTCCTCTTTTTTCCTTATGTGTTCCTCCTCTTCTCATTTCTCCTTATCTCCTTCCTTCCTTTAAGTTCTCCCCATGTGTCCTTCATCTTCTCCTTTGTTCTCTGTATCTCCTTCCTTTCTTCATTCCTCCTTATCTTTCCTCACTCTTCTCACTATGTTTGCTTCCACTCCTTGATTCTCCTTACTTGTCCCTCCTCTCCTCATCAGTCCCTATGTATCCTTCATCTCCTTTCTCTGTATGTCTCCTTCCAGTCCTTTTTTGTCATTATCACCTTCCTCTCCAGCTCTCCCCTTATGTGTCCTTTCTCTCCTCCTCTCTCCTTGTCTCCTCTAAGTTTTCCTTGTGACCTTTCTCCCCCTTTTTTCCTCTGTATCTCCTTCCTCTCCCCATCTCTCCTTCGTCTTGTTCATCCTCATTATATTTCTTTCCTCTCCTCATTTCTCCGTACATGTCTGTACTGTCCTCCTCCCTCCTTATCCTTCATCTCCTCCTTTGTTCTTATCTCTCCTTTCCCCGTTCCTTCTCTACTTCCACTGTATGTCTTCCTCTTTACATTTTTTTATCATTATGCCCGTCCTCTCCCTCGCTTCCCTTATGTGTCCTTCCTCTCTTTTGTTTTCTCCTTTTCTTGTGTTCTTCTCCCCTTTTCTCCTGTTCTTACCTCATCTGTTTCTCTTCTCCTCTTTTTTCCACATCTCTTTCTAAATGTTTCTTTGGCATCTCTCCTTCTGTCTTTCCTTTTCCCCCATCCTCCCTCCTCCTCCTCCTCACCTGTCTTCTCCTGTTTTGCTTTTCTTCTCCTCTCTTCTTCTCCCTCGACCCTTGCTCCTCCCCTCCTCATTTTCCCTGTTAGTCCTTATCTCTTCCCCCTCTCCTCTCCACGCAATCCTGACCCTCTTCAGACTCTTCCTTTTCCTGTCATCCTTTCCCCTCCTGCTTCCCCTTCTCCCTCTTTGTGACCTCTTTCCCTCCCCTCTTCCCTTCACCTCTTCCTGCTGACTTTCTCTCCCTCCATCATTCCCATTTACGAAATCTTCTTTTTTCTTTGTCTTCTCCTCTCCTCATGCTCACTGTCCCCTTCCCTCCTCCTCATCTACCCCCTGACCTCCTCCTGTTTCTTTCTTCTTCACCTCTCCTTAACCTTATCTCCTCCTCTCCTTCCTTCACTCACCACCTGTTCCTTTTCCCTTGCTCCCACTTCTCCTCTTCCTCTCCATCCTCTGCCCCCTCCTGACCTCCTCTTTCCCCCTCCCCTTTTCTCCTCCTCCTCTCTCTCGGCCCCTCTCCTCCTCTTCTTCCACTCACCACCTGTTTCCTTGCTCCCACTTTTCCTCCTCCTCTTCTTCTTCTTCTTCTTCTCCATCCTCTGCCCCTCCTGACCTTCTCTCTCCACCTATCCCCCTCTTTTCTCCTCCTCCTCCTCTCTGTTGTCACCTCTTGTGTGTGTGTGTGTTTTTTTTCACCTCCTCTACTACCCCCCTCCTGACCTCTCCTCTCACTCTCTTTTCTCTCACTCCCGTCCCCTTTTCCTCCCTCCTGACCTCCCTCCTCCTCCCTCCTCACCTCCTCCTCCCCCTCCTCTTCTCCTAATTAGCACCTGAGCATACAGGCCTGGTTAATATTCGGCGGCGAGGCGCTGCGACGGCAGAAGGGCACCTCGCCGTCTCTCCTGCGCTGCTGTTGCCATGGTAACGCCATGGAAATGAAGCATAGCTCTCTCTGTCTCTATCTCTCTCTGTCTCTTTACTAATTTTTTTTGCCCCCCCCCATCCCCCACCCTCTCCACCTCCTCCTCCCCCCTTTCACTTTTTAATGAGTCACTGCATCCATTAAATTTTAGGATGGAGGGATGGCAGGGGAGTCACGAGGGCAAAGCGGTATGCTCCGAGACAGAAAAATTTAAAGGGTTGAAAAAAGTTTTTATGTCTCAAGAAAAGAGTCAATATTTGTAAAAATGTACAGACACTGCAAGGCGTGATTGGTCGCTCCGTCCAAGGACAATGTTATTTATTTATTTTCTTGTCTGTCAGTTCAGTGAGGTGTGTGTGTTGGGGGGTGTTTGGACGGAGACCTTGGCCTTGATGAAGTTCTTTAAAGCTGCTAATTGTATTTCATTCATATTTCATGGTCGCGGGGGGCAGACAGTTTGCAGAAGGAGAATTGATAGAGTGTCGTGTGTGTGTTGCATTCCTAAACCATGGCCATGTGAAGCCGGTGGGTGTTTGTGTGACTGGTTGTGTGTGTGTGTGTGTGTGTGTGTGTGTGTGTGTGTGTCTTGTATTTGTCCATCATGACAGCTGGAGGTCAGGGGGATTTTGTGTGTGTGTGTGTGTGTGTGAGTCAGCACATTTGTGTGTCTCTTCATGGATATTCATACATGAGTGTGCGTCCCAGTCGGTCCAGATTTTCTGGTGTGTAAAACATGATTCAAGTTTTTAGACATTTCACTTCAGTTGGGTGGTGTTGCCTAACTTCTGACCCCCCTGTGAGTGTGTGTGTATGTGTTTGTTATCATTTTGTTTATCAGTATCTACTCATAAGACGCAGCGTCACACACTTGTCAAAAATCAGACTTCCCCTGACTGTTTTTTGTGTCTTCTTTTATTTACTTAAATGTCAACAGAATCACAGCTGAAATGAAAGCTAATGTGAAAATGAAATTAAAATGACATCCAGGCATCATCGCTTCATGATAATCCCACACCGGCAGCAGATTTATAATGTCAGATGTACACTGTGTGGCTGCTGATTGTGAGGGTGAAAAAAATCTTCTTAGAAAAGTTGCTATTATTATAAAGATACAGTATTTTTTTTTTTTTTTTTTTGTTACACAAAAGCGGAAATAAGGACTTTTGTTCTAAAATGAGAAGAGAAAATATTGACTATGGTGACACAGAGCTGAACATCATTATGAGTCAGTTCAGTGTTTTCTCATTCAAGATTTTTATCTTTATTTTGACAGAGGAGTGTAGAAAAGTGACAGGAAATGAAGGATTTGAATGAGATAACAAAGGACCCCTGTCAGACTCAAACCACAGTTGTTACAATTTCATGGTCAGTATCTTAAAGGTTTATTATGCAAGAATTGTTGGCCGCTGTTTGTAAACAGTTTTGCCAGCAAAAGTGAAAGTGAAAAACAACTCCATCTTTGTCCTTTTGGCGTTTTGCCTTGCCATATTTGTGTTATTTTGGCGCTGTATTAGGGATTTTCATATCTTCCTTCTGGATGCATGCTGCTGACATTCTGGTACAAGGTCGCTACAGTCCCGATCTCACACTATGCCCAGGAACGTCCCAAACACAGCAAAATAGAAAGAAAATCCAGGCAGAGGGCGGAGCCTCTGCAGAAAACACACCGCCACACACTGAGAGTGGGTCAAAAGTATCCACATGACATGATCCACCCACTTAAACACAGTTGCAGACCAAGCACCCCCCCTCATGGCAACAGTACTCCCCAATGGCTGTGGTCCCTCAGCAGAAAATAGCAGCATGACAAAATAATCAAAGTTATTCACTTCACCTGTCAGTGGTTTTAATGTTTTGGCTGATCGATGTATAACACCAGTTAAATCACAGAATTGGAGAATCTGTCGCTACAGATTTAAAAATGTTCTAAAACTTGTTATACGGGAAACATTCCTCAAATCTCAACTCTGACAGAAGTAAAAATGTACTGTATGAGGTGTGTTGCTGGGTAGACCCAAGTGCATGAGTTTAGAAAAAGTGTTTTTTCTTTTTATGTCTTATTTTTTTTTAATCCAAATGACTTAAAATTTGTGGAGGGACAGATATCTGTATGTACACTTACCTGCCACTTTATTAGGTACACCTTGCTAGTACCGGGGTGGACCCTCTTTTGCCCAGAATTGCCTTTATTCTTCATGACATAGATTCAACAAGGAGCTGGAAACAATCCTCAGAGATTTTGGTCAGCTGCACATCCATGATGAGAATCTCCTGTTCCACCACATCCCAAAGGTGCTCTGTTGGATTGAGATCTGGTGACTGTGGAGGCCATTGGAGTACAGTGACCTCATTGTCATGTTCAAGAAACCAGTTTGAGATGATTTGAGCTTTGTGACATGGTGCGTTATCCTGCTGGAAGTAGCCATCAGAAGATGGGTACA
>NC_065527.1:31519260-31541568 GCF_006386435.1 Epinephelus moara | reverse complement strand
TGCCTTTCTATCATCTTGAACCAGTCTGGCCATTCTCCTCTGACCTCTGGCATCATCAAGGCATTTTGGCCCAGAGAACTGCTGCTCACTGGATATTTTCTCTTTTTCGGACCATCCTCTGTAAACACTAGAGATGGTTGTGTGTGAAAATCCCATTAGATCAGCAGACCTGTCTAACCCGTTTTGCACCAACAACCATGCCACGTTCAAAGACACTTAAATCACTTTCCTTCTCCATTCTGATGCTCAGTTTGAACTTCAGCAGGTTGTCTTGACCATGTCTACATGCCTAAGTGCATTGAGTTGCTGCCACACGATTGGCTGATTAGCCATTTGCGTTAACAAGCAGTTGCACAGGTGTACCTAATAAAGTGGGTGGTGAGTCTATGAGTCCCTACTGCGTATATATGTATTTGTATAACGGTAAATAAGGAGAGAAGTATTATTATATACAGACGTGTGTATGTATGGGGTCAATGTATTGAGTAATCGGTCCTTTCGAGTTATTATAAATTTATCATTATTAAACTTTATGTTATTTTTCAAATGTATGAGAGATAATAAAAGGATTGGTGGATATCTCAATAAAAAGAGAATTAAAAATGAGAAATCAAAACAAATATAAAGCAAATCCTCTCATAGTAGAAGATGGAACCAGATCACTTTGGGGAAAAACAATCACTCTGTTCTCAAAATAATTAATTTCCTGACAATCAGTTAATCGTTTCAGCTCTAATATAAAGTATTTGTGTTAATGTAAAAACACTGTTGCCTTTTGAGGCAAGATTGACAGAAAGTTATCTAATACAAAAGAATCAGTGGTCTTTCCATCATGCTCCGTTTTTATCTCTGTGAGCGTAGTTACTATCTTCCTCCTCCACACACAGTGAACATACAGAGCCATTTCAGTCATGTGAAGTCAGGACTGACGGAGGAAAAGTGGGTGAATGATAAGACATTAGCGATGGAGCGATGGAGGGATGAATAGATTGATTGATGTCATTCATATTCAGCTCTGCAGGCTTGACCTTGAGATACTCAGCGATACAAGAGTTTGGCTAACTCGACAGCCGTCGTCTGCGCGAGGCTGAGAGCAGCGCTCCAATTATCCAGCCAATCACCCGATACCTAAAACTCTCTCTCAAGGTTCTCTGCCAATGAAAAGCCAGCTTTGTTCTCATCAGCACATCAAATTGCCTCACAAGATCCATCAGTCATTTAGCTCTGCTGCTCTATGCTGCCATTTAATGCTTCCAAGTTATCTAATGCTTAAAGCGCCATTTAGCCTTGGTCGATGGTTCCCAACGTGGGGCGACGGGACACACTGAGGGTCCTCAAAGGGTCCACAGGAGGTCTGTGGAATTAAATATTCCCTGCTTACTGTTGTTATTCTTTGATTGCAGGAAAGTTTGTCAGAATTTTTACTACAAATAAGAAAAATGCACCTAAAACTGAGGTTTGATAATGTAAATGTAAATGTCTCTTCCCTTATCTATGCATCCTTTATGTTGGCATAGATTCATCCAATAGATGGCGCTAAAGGGTTGAGTCAAAAGTTTCACACATAAACAAACGAGGCGATGGTGGAGGAGGTTGTAATATTGTGCCTTTAAACGAAGGCAGCGGTGTGGATGGCAGTGGTCTGTGCAGCCATTACAGACATCCCAACATGTGGACAGAGAATTTTTTTCACTATATTAATGATTCATTCTGCTCCACCATTATTTAAATTTCTTCATTGTCTCCAACAGTCTTATCTCACTGGAATTGCACCACACTGCCTAAACAATCTCTTGGAGCACTGCTCCGTTTTGTCCATTTTTGTAAGCTTTCAGGAAGCATGCACAAATATGGATGAAATGAACAGTCTGTCTCTGTATCGTACGTTAAGCATAAAAAGTCAACACAACTTCAATTGGCACCTTATGGACCAGTTAATCAAGAGAAATGGAAGTTCTTCAAGATGAAAATAACTAAGCAGATAAGATTTCAGCAAAAATGAGAATCAGTTCAAATTGGGAGGGACCTTTGGTATCCCTGAAAAGTATTAGATTGGCCCAGTCTGACAGGCAGACAGGCTGTCTGCAACTGTGAGGGCCAAGGAGCATACAATAACTACTGACATCAGAAACTGAAAATATGAACTCTATGACTACCAGCTTGTTTGGCCTGGAATGGATACGCTGTTGACTAGTCTTCCTGAACTTCCTGATGGCGCACTGCCCCCTGGTCTTTGATAGATGTCTGAGTGTTTCTGGATTTTTATTTATTTATTTTTTCACTATCAACAATGACAATAGATCAGTAGTTCAGGATGACCAGTCACAGTTCATGCAGTCTCCACATGGTATCTCCTTCATCAGTGAGGTACATGTCAGTTAGCTACAAAGGTTGCAAGTGTAGTCTCCATTGCTATGCCATAACAATTAGTGTACATCAATGAATGTAGCTTTAACAGAGTTGAAAATGTGAAGCTTGTCATACGGGTAGCAGCAGAGGAAAGAAACGTTTATCTTCTTCAGTGCCTAGTGTGCTCAGTATGTTCAATATCACGGGCCTTTAAATTTTTAGACATCTTCTTTGTCCTAAAGGTGGTCTTTGGGGGATGTTTCTCTGATAGAATATTATTGAGTTATCGATGTTATGGGTGAAACTATCATGTTTGCTTTTGTCAGTATCACCCAGACCTACTTAGAGCTCTGTTAGGACAGATTATCTTTCAGGAGGGAGTGATTTTTCTACCAGCCTGTTTCTGTCTGTAATTTCAGTCCCATGTCAGTAATTCCTACAGACTGCAGTTACCGGTAAAAATCCAGGCCTCTTCCCCCTGTTGTAAAAGGGCCAGCTAAAATAACCTGAGGTAAAACTAGTCATGTTGTCCTTTCAGTAGGTTTCGCAGAACTCTTATATAACAGGAGTGAGATTTGGATCTCTATAAGCTTAAGAGAAAGCTGCTGGAAATAGCCTGGCACTCTCAGAAGAGCTGGGTCATACTACCAGCTGTGTTAATGATGCATTAGCACCACGAGGTGCCCACACAAAGGCATCCTTTGATCAATCATTTAGCATCCCCACACACACATTTATATTAAAACGCGGACACACACACATGGAGCTGGCAGTTTGTGCTGCATGATGACTGTGGGCCTTGGGGGGGGGGTCACGGGAATGCTTTTAGTTTCCTAACGACACCATCTCATAACCTTCAGTTGTTTCTTCAGTCATTGCCTGCTTGTTGTTCTCGTTCAGTCATTTACATGTTACTGTCCTGTCACTTTACCCAGGAGGACGTGCAGTGAGAGCAGCAGGTAGGGACTAATGTCTCGCTCAAGGGACCATCATCACGTCCCTTCATGGAGGCTCATCAGATGTGTCAGGGTTGAAATCTGTTGGTGACGCGCTGATCAGATCTGTGGGATTGTGACAGTACCACATTAAATACATTTCTCTTCTGCTTTATCGATTTATTGTGGCAAGCAAACGATTCGTAAAGCTACCTGTGATTCTTTGCCACGTGTTAAGTGTTGAGTGTTAATGTGAAATCGGCATGTCATGATAACTACTTTGTTGGACAATATATCGTCCCTGGAATATTTGCGATAAACGATATTACTTTCATTTCGAGACCATTTTATGCCGCTGATATAATGATAATATAATAGCATAGAAATGCAAGTACACCTGTTCAAAGAGCAATGAACTTTTAATTCTTAAGAATATTCAGATGTTGGAATATATGTAAAACAAAAAAACATGTTTGTTTTTTAAAAAAAAAAAAGTAATTAACATCTGTTAGTACAAGAAAGTTTACATAATACTACAGTACCAAACCCTGCTGTTTATTCTGGCATCATGTTGGCTAAAATGTTGGTGACACTCTGATGTAAACAAATGCATCAATCAACAAAAACACCAGGTAATATATAGATCAGCAACATGATCGAGCTCATGTCCATGTATCCTATGATAAGTCGATAAATGTAATTATCGAGACAGGCATAATGTGAAAGCAGTCACAGGCCTTTACTGTTACACAGGAAGTCTTTACAACCATGACTGTCACTTTTTATACGCACATTTGTTTGAATATGGGAAAAAATGGAAGAGCAACAGATGATTTAAAGTAGTTTGCCTTGTGGTCCAGCAGCAACCTGTCAGTTAACTGAGCTAATAAAAAAAATGGAGGGAGGACACTCGCTAACAATCTGTTCTGCGGATATTCAGGATACTGACACATCTTTTGCGCTGACTTGGCTCCATACAGGTGGCATAGACTCTTTGTAGATGCATACCTTATGCCGTAGCCTGACGTACACCACCCTAGAAATGTAACTACACATCCTGGTGACGCGGACTTCCTGTTCATTGTAAGATGAAAACCATTTCCCTCAGTGGAAATGAATCTTTAATTTACTTTTATTTCACAGATGGCGTTTAAGCCATGTTATAGCTGAATTAATCAAACTTTACTGCACTTCATGGGAACTCAACACAGTGGCACAGAAACCCAAGTAGAGTGTTGGAGGGGTAATTTTGAAAATCACAAGTATAAATGCTTACAACAGTGTTGCGTAGGCTACAGTGCAGGTCCTGCATAGAGCTGACGCACAACTAAATCAACCTTTAGATGACAAATTTACTAACAAATATGAGAGTTTTTGCCAACTTTGTAATGTTCAGCTGCTTTACTCTACAATCACAACAAATCTGAGGACTCATCTGCTGGCTTGCCATCAAAGTGAGGCACCAGCAACAGGCAGAGCAGCTTCACCTGTAAAACCTGATGTTCATCACTCTCGTCCTCAGGAGCCAGAAACTCTTAAAAATGCAGATGCGATAGTCAGATTTATATGAAGGGCCTATTGGCTTTGCTTCAGGAGAAAGTTTTCAGGATAGTCACAGAACTAGAGCCGTGATATGAAACTCGAAGTCGCACCTCCATCTTGAGACACATTGTTGGGATTCACTGGACCACAGATGGTCAGGCCTTTGTAAAGGCTTAAGTCCCAACAAATGGTGCCGTCATGTAAAACATAGCACTGGTGCCTAGATCACAACATTTTGGTGTCCCTGTATGACACATAGTATTGTTATAGATTTCCAACAAATAGTATACCAGTAGATTCCCTACAACATAGTGCAGATGTTCGACACCACACGAGAAAATATAAGACTTTACTGAAGCGCAAGATGCTCTGACCACCAACAGAGGGAGATGACAGGTGGTGAGGTGGGCCTTGCCTTATATGGGTGACACACTGTCAGCATCTTTTGTCCGGAGGGCATTTTGAAACATCACATGGCCATAATTAGTTTTATTACATGATCAACAAAGCTAGGTAAAAAAAAGTCTTACATCTCATTTAAAACAAAGTTTTAGCAGCTGGAGTAGAAAAAAAAACATGAAAGAGGAGGAGGAGATTGTTAGCAGGTTGGTTTTGGCTTGTGAGCACGCACAGCTGAAGAGGTTTGGTGAAGAGATTAAAAACATGTAATTACGTCAGTGACCTCACTCTGATCCATCTGCTCTGTATCTATATGCACAACACTAGTCGTCCGAACGCAGTTGATGCATTGTAACGTGCAATTTCATAAACGTAAGGCTCTAATCAAAATTTGACCCAGCGTAAAATGATGGTGTGTGAATGACCCCACTTAAAGGCTGATGTGTAGTTCAGCCTAACTTTATCGTAAACACTGAAGAGTGATGTTTTGAGGTCACAGATTTTACTTTTTAGAGGGAAAGAAGATCACTGGTGTTGGATAGGTATGTTAATGGAAATGATACTTGGAGAGAAAAAGTGCATCCCTAAATTCTGTGAGCGTTTGGTTGCAGGATGAGTTATGAACCACCCTCATTCAGATCCCCTGGTGACCATGAGACGAGCACCGGTGGAATTTGATTTCAGTGGGTTCTTTTTTTCTGTGCCGAAAATGTTCGCCGTCTCCCTCCCCATGAGCCCTCGTCCCCTCCAGTTTGCCCTTGTTCCAGTAAAACGTCTTTAACCCCTCCTATTAGCACACTTGGCGCCTTCCGATCTTCCTTTCGTCCTCCCAATTTGTCATCTCATTTCCCAAGATATCTCCTCATTACCTTCTTTTTCGGCTGTGAGTTGTTTTATGGCTTCCTCGACACCCTTTTCTCTCCGGTATGCCCTTGTTCGCCTCAACATGCAAACTGAATTGCCTACAGTGCAGTCAGAGAGATGGATGGATACAGTTTGTGGTTAGATTGATGGGTCGCTTTGCCCTTGATGGAGGAGAAAATCTGATATGTTTTTCCTCATCAGTGTCTGTAAAACCTGCAGTGAACCCTGCTTCACCCGGGACGGTCCACTCCAGTTACTTTGGTGTCACTTTCAGTGCAGAGTTTTGGTGTCCCATCCTGGTGTGGATTTGGTTTTGGGAAGATTTAGAGGATGAAGGAAAAGGTCCTGAATGTCACATCTAGCAAAAATATCAGTGCTGCCTTTGAAAAAAGCATGCCAGCGGAAGGGACATAAAGGTTTGTTTGTTTCCCCATTTAGGATCTCACCTGCCTCTCAAAAGGAAAATTTGCCGCTTCTTGCAATTTGCAAATCACTGTTGTCACGGCTGCAGTTTTATTATTTTCTACATAATTACAGAGTGCTACCCTGCTCTCAACAATCCCCTGTACACAAATACTGTACAAGTAATTACAAGGATGCGTGGAGGCGAGCTGAGCCCGACAAAATGGGACACAGCCAAGCGGCATATGACTCCCCCCATCAGAATTTGGCCCAGAGTCCTCGAGGCCGATCCAGTGATGCAGCAAAACATGACACTGTTGTTTTTTCTTTTCTTCCTTTCTTCCTGGAGCTGGCAGCGGCCGCGTTTCTCCTCGCCGACATGAAGCGAAGCCGCCGTCGCAGCTTCGGCCTGCAGCTCCGTCTGCCTCTGCAATTCTTATTTTCCATCATCCAGCGTGTTTGCCGGATCTTCCTCTGTTCATTTGAAACTCTCTGTTTCAGTTTCCTCTCTGTCAGTTTACTTTCTGTCTCTCCTCCTACACTCCCTTGTCCTCTTCCCTTTACTGTTGATCCGCGGCACTTTCTTCTTCTTCTCTTCTTTGGCTCCTACACACTTATCTCCCTCCACCTCTTCCTATACATGCACTCTCTGCTCTCTTCTCTTCACCTCCTCCTACACTCGTTTCTTTTTCCTCTTGTTTTATCTCTCTTTTCCCATGTCACCTCCAGCAGCAGCTGGATCTCTGGCAGAGTATTTTTAAGGAAACCAACATGTTTAAAAGTAGAAAATATGAATGGAAATAGCATTATTTGTTAAGTTTGTGTCAATATCAAGGCTGTGAGCAACAGTGATGTTATTAACTATAAATAAGAGTCCAAGTTGACGTTTTTAAAGAGCAACTAAATTCCCAGTTTTGCTTGGATACACCCTCTTGACTCATTCAAAATCTACTGTGGATCAACTCCAAACAAGAGTTGCGTATGTAACTGTGGTTCTGTGAGTCCTGGATCACCAACAGTAACACTCCACCATCTGTGGAGGAATGAAATAAAATTAATTCATCCATTCATTATCTAGAACTGCTTATCCTGCTAGGGATCCTATCCCAGCTGACATTGGGTGAGAGGCGGGGTAAACCCTGGACAGGTCATCAGAGAATCACAGGGCTGACACATAGAGACAGACAACCATTCGCACTCATATTCACACCTACAGGCAAATTTAGAGTTGCCAATTAATCTAATTTGCATACCTTTGGACTGTGAAAGAAAGCCAGAGAACCCGGAAGAGACTCATGCTGACACAGAGAGAACATAGAACACCCTGAACCCTTTTGCAGCAAGATTCTGGGTGAGGCGACAGTGTTAACCACTGCTTATATATGGTTATTTTACTTTTGTTTATTTATTTTGCTTTGAAAGGGGGGTTATTGGCTTATAATTTAGGAGCATAAAGTGCAATGCAAACTTTCAGATTTTTTGGTGTCCAGAACAGTGGTTCCCAACTGGTCCAACCACAGGGTCCAGATTTCTCTTTAGGGTGCTTTCAGACCTAGAGTTCACTTGCTTTGGTCTGAATCAGGGACTAATTTCGTTACAAAGTTGTATACTTGCCTGGAGTTGGTTTGTGTTCTCACAGTAGCATTTACAAGCAGACCAGATCAAATACCCTGTGCAAGAAAGCTGCTCTTGATTGGTCAGAATTTCCATGCAGGAAATGAGGCACGGCTCTAGCTAGAAACAATGTTTTGATGCACTGGATGTGCCGAATGTGCATATTAAGGCACTATGGGAGGAGGCGCACATTAATAATCCTCCGGGACTGTAAGATGGTCGTGTTAAACCCAAACAATGCGTAATGCGACTTCAGTTGGTTCGGATCGAGGTCATTAACATGTTCTCACCACAAACAAAAGGCACCAGAATTCATTTGTAACCGGACCGAGACCACCTCTTCAAAAAGGTCTTGGTCCAGTTGTTTTGGTGCTCACCCAAGTGTGATTGTTGTGTTCACACCTGCCCAAATGAACCACACTTAGTGGGCAAATGAACTTGAGTTTGATTGAACCGAACCAAACAGGGCAGGTGTGAAAGCACCCTAAGGTGACTTTGTTTTCTAGATGGAGGGGTTGATGGATAGCCTCACCTCGTGAGACGTCTGCCAAGCTGCAGACCACTGTTTGTGACCAACAAACAGCAAAACTAACTGTGTTTAGAGCAGCTTTTTGAACATGGCTGTTTCTTAGCTACCCATTACCATTTTCCACCGGCGACAGCGCCACAGAAATTGTTTGTGTTTTTTACAGAGACATCGCTGTTTTTCCTGCCGGGATTAGGGCTGGGCGATATGGCCTCAAAGAAAAATCTTCGATTTTTTCACAACAAATCCGATTCACGATTTAAATCAATTTTTTCCCCTCCTAGTTAAAAAAATAAATATTTGCGGCCTGGTAGCACATACCTGGGGTCCAAAACTTTCAGCATGTGAATAAACCCCAGCTTTTCCACGGTAGCCTATATATGGGCACCACATCTCTTGCAATATACATGGTGACTGCATCTGTGATTGCTTTCCACCGGACCCCTTTCTTATCATACGACAGTGTTTCGCCTACCATTATATTGGATCACAACAGAAGTCATTTAAGGTCACCTTTCCTATAGAACAGGTCTATACCTTGTCCTTTTATTAAACTATCTAAATAGCCTTATGTTACAGGCTGAGCCTGATGTGTGTGGCTTGTGTGTGTGTGTGTGTGTGGAGCTGTGTATGTGTCTAGTTGATGTAGGAGGTATGAGACGTTAGTGCGCTGGGTGTGGTGTGTGATGTCAGACGGATGCGCCCCAGGAAGAAAGTGAGGCATGTGTTATGTTGTTTACATCGAGCAGCCACAGTGAAAAAGCCTACGCAGTTCTGCATGCTGTTTTTGAGTTATTTCCCTCTATGTAAAAGTCAGACACTGATGAGAGAGGCTGTGCATCATCCCTGCAGTGCTGAAAATAAAGTGCCGTTCTTTAACGCAGACCAAGTCCCGTTGTATAAAGTGCCGTTCTTTAACGCAGACCAAGTCCCGTTGTTTATGTGTTGTTGCCACAACAAGCTAATACAAGCTAAAGGAGCTAATGGTCTTCGGAGGTCCCTTTACTACGGTTCGGGGGTCTGCCAGCTTGGCGTTGGGAACACTTATTCATCTTATTTACACAACGGCATGTCATTTCTGTCCCTACTAGGTGCGTGTCTAAAATCCTCCTCTGCTCTGTGTGTCGCGCACGGCGGACTTCGGCCGTGATGCACACACACACACGCACACACACACACACAGGTGAGCACACAAAAGCGCTGAAGAACTCATTCCCTTTCTTGAGAACGAGTTCTTCCCCGCTTGCTGCCATGTTGTTTGCGTATCTGAACTACAGGAGCCCAGCGTGGAGCGGTGGTGGCGGATTTTAAATAGAAACTCGATTTTCATTAAAACAAATTCAGCCTAAACTACAGATTCGAATTAATCGATAGAATCGATTTATCGCCCAGCCCTAGCTGGGATAATGGCACGGAAAGCGGGTACTTTAAGCCAAAATATGATCATTTCCTAACCAAAGTGGGTTTTTAGCTGAGACCTAACCCCATGTTGACTACAGCACTGGTAAAACATGTAGTTTCAACTTTTTTAGGCTGAGGCAGTATCATGGTATTACAGCATACCAGGGTATTTAGAAATCCTGATGGTATGATTTTCAAAAGTGTCAAAAATACAGGCCCTCCCCTCACTATTAAACTCACTGTATATAGTGTACAACAGCCTCCAGTCTCTGCTGATGGAACAGGCAGCTGAAATAACAGACAAAGCGACTCCAAGTGGTGGTTGGTGGGGATAACATTACAGGACTGTAAACAGCTAGCCAGCAACAGCAGAGAGAGAGACCATGGGAAACAGCATATTTTTACATTTAACTCGGTGTTGCGCTGCACAGTGATACCTTCATATACTGTATATCCCAGTGAAATTTCAGAAAAGTAAAAAAAGTAGATACCATTCAAGCCTAGTTTCAATGTATCTGCTACATAATAACTTGCAAATATAATAATTTCAAATGTAAATGAGTTTGATTTAACCAAACCAAAAAGGGCAGGTGTGAAAGCACCCTTAGCACACAGTGTAATATATTCAGTGCCGTACTTGCGTTTGACCATGTTGTCAAGCTAATATATGCCAGTTCTGTGTTAAAGGGGCACTCCAGCAATCTTACACGAAGGTCTCTTTACTGGTCATGGTGAGTACGACAGCCTATGACAACTGTTGGATGATGTCTTCTGTGTCTCTCCAGGAGTTTTGTCAAGTCTGAGAAAGTTACCCTGATCATGTCAGAGTGATGTCATCAGGGTAATTTTGGTTTACATTCACATTACAAGAAAATGTGGCACTATAACAAAATCAAAGCAAACAGAGCAATTTTTTATTGCTTTCACATGATGGAGATCTTTTTTATTCAGAGCAGTGTGGACACTTAATATGTGGTCCTTTATCTGATACATATCCGATCACTGGTCAAGTCACGGCTGTGAAAACGGTCATATCCTCCTGGGACCCAGATGAAAAAAGTTTTGATATCAAGATTTGTTTTATGTAATTTAAGTATTAGACTTGAAAGAAACATTTTGCATCAAAAAAAATTCAAAAATATTATTTATTTATTTTTTATCACATGTCCTCTGTAGAGGACATCGTGACTTAGTCGGGTCTTAAATTTCCAGAGTTAGTCAATGAGTTTCAATTGAGTTACAATGGGACTATGGGGTATTTTATGCTTTATCTCTAAATAAATGAGCTACAAAGGACTTTTACTCCCCTGGAATTATTATGTGGCTGTCTTCAATGCTTAACACTATGATGGATAGCTGTAGCAAGGTAGAGTGTATTCTTAATAGCTATACCAATGGGCCTGACGTTGCAGTCAGGGTGCAGGATTGGTACCCTGTACCACTGGGTTTAAGGGCCTAGTGGTCCAACTGCACTCACCCCTCACTATCTATGATGTGATGAGGTGTAATGCTTGCTATGTAGTCATTTAACACTCGCCCAGGCAATAAGAAGTGATGGGGAGCCCCATAGTTTGACCCATGACCCCTATGTGACAGACCCCAAAGACCAGGTAAACTTTATTGTGTGTGGTGGCCTAGGAAGGGTAAAGAACAGTGGAGTGAAGCTTTATAGATACTATTGTATGTGTGAATACACTCTCAGCAAGAATTGTCATTGTTTAAAGGAAATAGAGCAAGAAGTTTCTCGAAATCCTCCTTTTAGGTAGTATCCTACCATAGATGCATGGGAATGTACGTTCACCTAAGGTGTTCTTATTTTCCAATAAACCTCCAAATTCTTGCATACACATTACTTCAGAGTCTCACTCCAAGCCAAATTTCTGCTTTCACACTGACTAACCTTTAAAATGTATTAGAAATTATGAGAAAAAAACGTCATTCCCCTTAATGGCCTTCTGCCTGCTGAATCATGGAAACTGGTTAAAAGACAGGGGGTACTAAGTCCTGATGTCCTCTACAGAGGACATTGAATAAAAGGTGTATTTTGAAAAGGTTAAAATTACTCTGGATTTCTGAAATCTCTCTAAATTAAAGTTAAGACCCTTATATTCAGGAAACAAATTAAATATTAACAAAATAATCATAACTTTTGCCAGAAAATGATCAATTACCACTCTGGCAGCAAAAAACGAGAAAAACGTAATGGCAGCCATTTTGAAAAGGGTGTGTGTTTGCCCTGTTAACCCCACCCACATAATGTCTACATCATTAGAAAGCCCTGGGTGTCCTCTTCAGAACACAATTTGACCCAAATGGATAGCATAAAGAATACTTGAGTTACACTAGTTAGACCAATGTCCTCCACAGAGGACAAAAATGAATGGTCAGGACCCAGGAGGATATCTGAATCCATGTGTGCTTTCCCATACATTTATGGTTTTTCAGCATCATACCTCAGACACAGATCTCTCACCTTACAGTGCTGGGGAGGTCTGTTGAAACTACAGAAGGCTGCTGTAACCATACCACTGCTGTGATAGGTTGCCCCAGTCGCCAGCCAATAGAGCTCGACTGCCAGATGCTTTCTAACCAGTACAGCTGGCCTAGATGCCTTGACAGCATTGTCGCGAGGCGCCGACAGAGACATTGGAATGTGGCCCTGGATGTCCTTAAGTTTAGAGGAACTTTTCCACTGTGCTACCTTCTACATCGCGGCCCCACCACCCCCGGCTCCTCTCAGGCACCCACACCTCTCTAAAGAACTATCAGTAATACCTGCTAATGGACCTGTAGCTCTGGCATTTGAGTTCCTTCGTGTCTTTCATCCTCATCTTCAACATATGAGGAACTGTCATCTAACCTGTGCAGCAAATCATCCGGGAGATGAAGCTCATACTGCTGTCTTTTTTATTTTTTCTCCAAATGCCGGTGTCTTGCTAATGAAGCTTTTTTTTTTTGTTGTTGTTCCAGTGTGCATACATGTGACATCAGTGGTTGGTCGAGAGGCGTTTCAGGGCAGAGATCTGTGAATGTAGTCAAGATTTTGGAGCAGAGAAAATATATAACAGAAAGTCTCTTACAAAGTGGGGACATGGGGTTTGAAAGATGTTGCCCTTTACCAGGCAGGGCAGATTGAAGTATTGGGTTGCATTATGGGAGATGTAGTGTTTATGAACCTAGGGACTACAAGGCTCGATATTTCTGCAGCTGCTGCACTGATAGAGTATTTCTTTAAATCCAGAACTTTGCATAAATGTTGAAAAAGGAATCAGGAAGTAATCAAGCCAAAGAATGTGGCCAAACAACGATGCCAGCTTTTCACACTTGACTTCTTTTTAAGCCTGTTGGTACTGACCAGAGGTCTTCACAGGTCCTCTCATTTCCTAGTACAGCCTGACCCAGGACCTGAGTTGGACCAGGTCCAAAATCATATTCAGGTCGGGTTGAATTGCCGCAGGTTTTTGTTTTAGAGACAGAAAGTGTGAGCTGGAAGTGCAAGAAAAATGACATCTGATTCTGAGTCCAATTGGTGGAGCATCATGTTGCTGCTGCTGGGGTTGGTTTTCTCACTATATATTTCAAATACATGTTGGATCGGGTTTGATTGTTCTCATGTCTCTATCTGTCTTATGTCAGGTCAGGTTCGGGGAGGTTTTCAATGTCTGTTTCGAACTGTGTTCAAAATTTTGAACTTGTGAAGACAGATTTCAGTCTGTTCTAAAGAAGTACTTCGGTACAATAATCACGTGATAATCATTTTCTATCAATCAAATAATTGATACATCATCTCCATCTATGGTCTGTCACGTTATTGATATGCTTACCTGCTGAGGAGACCCATTAGCTGCAGTAAACAGCAATGTAAATGCATCAGATTTATAATAACATGGGCTGCACAGTGCAGCAACTCAAATAGGACTCTGGGTACCCTGAAACTATAAAATGTGTCTCCTGTGCAGGCGGTGAGAAGCTGATCAAGGCTGTGAGAGCATGAAATATGTCCAACATTAAGTGACACTGGGGACAAATAACAGCTTGCCCAATACTAATTAAGTGTTGAAATACTCTCAATTTTTCTGGCAAATGTGTTTTTCCCCCAAATGATTGGGACACCTTTTCAAAGCTCCAACTTCGCAGAGAGAAAATGCACCCAAACCTCATTTTATCAGATTATTTTTTTCTGATATTTCTGTTAAAATTTTCTGTCAAATGTAAAAGCTTTCTTCCTCCTCGTCCTCTTCTTCTGTGTTTGATTCTTGTCCTCTTTTTTTCTGCTCATCTTCCCTCTGTGTTTTCTTTTTTCTGTCTCTTTAAACTCTCTGTTGTCCCTCTCTCCACCTCCCTCTTTATGTGTATCTGCTTTCTTTTCTCCTTCGTCTATTTCTTTTCACTGTCTTCTCTCTCTTTCTGTCTGCCAGGCCATGGCCTACTTAAAACGTCTTCTGCTTTGTGCCTGTTTCTCTTTCATCAGCTTGAAAGTTTTTAGATTCTCCCCTCTTTGTCTTTCCCTTTATCTCCGTGCTTCTTTGCCACTCTCTTTTTTTATATCTCTCTCCCTTTTACCTGCTTTTGTCCTCCTTTTATTTTTACCCTTTCTCCCTCTCTTCCCATATTTATTCATACCTGTCTCTGTCTCTCTCTCCATCTGTTTCTACCTCGCTCCCTCACTTCCATTGTGTGGATGATAGCTGTCAGGAGATCTCATCACTGAGTCTCTCTTATTACATGATTACAGGGTAATTATCCTGTGAAGTTGTCTTTGCCCGAATCTGTGAAAGACGCTTAATGTCTTTTTAATGGGGTTTGGAGACTTTTTTTGTCTTTTGTAGTTGCTGTGGACTCTTCAATTTATTGCATTTACATGTGATTGGCCTGGAACAGCGTGTCCTGATTAAGTGGCACTTGGATTCAACGTAATTTTTGGGCGCGGCGTCTCGCTCCAAGTTGTCAGTCAGAGCGGCGTTATTTTTAACTTCTGGCCTTGGCTTTGTCAGCAGACGCTGTCATCTGCCAGCGTCTGATGAAGCTGGACCTGATGAAGCTCCTGTGATGTTCAGGAGGAGCGCCGACACAGAAACCTGGTGTGGACTTTAGAGGGAAGGGGATGGGCGGGCAAGCAAAATGTCATGTTGCTTATCAAGACCCAAACCTCCCATCTTTAATGTGGAGGAGTTGTGTAACAAGCAAAACAGCTCCAGAAGATATATATGTGTTATTACAGACAATCTTTATCTCTATAACTCTGCAGTAGTCAGGGGTATTTATCAACTCTGGCTCCAGTCAGCAGTGATGTAAACATGACACTCAGGTGGATGCGCCTCTTCCATTGTGACACAACAACGCACCAGCACAAATACCACCAGTCTTTGTCCAAGCAGCGCTTGAACATCATTCTAAAATTAGTCAGCACCAAGTTTGAAAGAGAGACTGAATTATTAAGAGATATACAAAATCAAGTAGGATAGCATGGTGGTGGAGTGATTAGCATTGTCGCCTTACAGCAAGAGGGTTCCTGATTTGAACCCAGGGTGGGGGAGCCCTTCTGTGCAGAGTGTGCGAAGTGTGGGTTTTCTCTGGGTTCTCCAGCTTCTTCCCACAGTCCAAAGACATGCAGGTTAATTGGTGACTCTAAATTGCCCGTAGCTGTGAATGTGTCAGCCCTGTGATAGTCTGGCGACCTGCTCAGAGTATACCCCTGGGGTTTAGCCCAAACCTCTGTAGGGGGATTCTCCCCTGGGATTTTTTTTTTTTCTTTTTTTTTGAACAACCTTAATTTTGATGCTTTTTATATGCAATCTGGCATCTTATTTACCTCATTTACTCTTAATAACAGTTTCTTGTTCTATACTGATTATTCATTTTGATGTTAAAGTATTAGTAGTTGTTATTAACTTGTATTGAGTAAAAACAAAATACTTTGCCACTGATTTCATTAAAATTTAGAGAATTCTGGGTACTTGTACTTGAGTATTTCAGTTTTATACTACTTTATATTTCTACTCTTTTCTCTTCTTTCTCTTTTTTTACTCTTATACATTTATTTGTCTGCTTTAGTTGCACCGAGAACTTAGATTGTTAATACAAAATATGATCAACTTATAAAGGATGATGCATAATTACAGATTAAACTACCAAGCAGAATATAAAGCCGTTAAAATGAGCTCCACCTTTACCAGCTGCAACATAAATGTGATTACTGCTGCGCTTTCTCTCTTGCACGTGATCACACAAAATGCGCTGCTTGAATGATACAGAAGACCCAAAACTTACAATATCATATTATTTTTGAGGGATATAATGTATGAACAAAATGACATATTATTAGATCCTGAGCTTTCTTCAATTTGAGGCCTATTCTTATACAGCCTAAGTAGATCAGATCTATTCATAAAACATTTGCGGCTGAGGCCTTAGATGCCCAGGCCTAACAACGCCACTGATGATAACATAGGATATGTATGGTGCATTACTTTCCATAGAAAACATATGAACAGTAAATGAGAACAACCTGTGAATGTGACACACTGGTAAAAAAAAAAAAAAAGATAGGCATATTCATCTACTGCAGAGCCGTGTACACACGTCTACACTGCTTGCAATGTTAAAGGAATCTATCACCCATTTTAGAAGGTTTCCCCGCTTTTAAAAAACCCACATATACACACTAATTTTGGTGGGAAAACGATATAAGATACAGTTTTATAATTTAACCATTTGTAACCTTCTCAAATGAAAATACAAACCTATCCATCCATTTTTTTCTGCTTATTAGGGCTGGGTTGTGGCAGCATTCATTATACTATTAAACTCTTATTATGAAGACTGGCAGATCACCAACAGGCTAAAATAATGGGCTAATATACAGTAATTTAAATGAATTAAAAGGGTATTTGTAACTCCCGTTAAATCTATTTTATTGTTGTTGTTGTTTTTGTTTGTTTGTTTTTTTAATCTGATCAGCAGTCCAAAAGCAAAATATTTATTTGCCATTTAACAAAAGATTGATATTACACAGATCACCAGCAGGAAAACATCACCTTATTTGAGAAGCTGGAGTCAGTGGATGAATTTCATTTTTGCTTGACAAATGTTCAATGCAATTTTAATTGTTGCAGATCAGATTTATGTAGACTTACTGATTCATTTGAGATGAGGCAGATAAACTGATAACAATACTAATTATTAATTAATAACACAAAGGGTTTTTAGGACACTGTGTTGCTTTTTTAGTCATAAATATTTCATGTTGTAGAGAAAATAAGTTTCAGGTGTTTAAAGTTTATTGCTTCATATCCAGCTGACTGTCTTTGACGGAGCATTTGATCCAAAGCTCATAAAAGTACAACACACTGCATATATTTTCAGTACAAGTGACCCCGGTGAGAATAAAAATCTCTGTTGATGTTGCTGTGTTTTATCTTTGGTACTGTGCTGATCTCACATCTCTCAAATAAATAGAACCCAAAGTGTAGTTTGAATGTTTACAAAAGTGCAGATTATCTATTTTTTACCCATCTGTCATTGCCCATCATACATTTTTCCCATTCTTTGTCTCATTCTGAGTGAATGCAGCACATTGCTTCACACACAAACAATATCAACATGACTTCTCTCTATGTTTTTCTAACATGTATTTTTCTCTGCTTTTAGTCTTTCCCCAAGTGGCTGCAGCGCAGCTCACTGAACACAAACAATATTAACATGTAATTTTCTCTCTCTCTGTTTGTCTCTGCGCAGCTTGAGAGCCACTGCTGTCTGTGATGCCCTCCCATGACGCCCAGGTCGGTAGCTGACACTGCCAGTGAGCGGGAGACGCCACTGCACAACTGGTCCTGGGCCGGCACCATCAGCCGGTTCTCGCCCTCCCTCTTGCACGCTGGAGACTCCAACTCCACCCACTTACCAGTATCCACAACCATCAGCTCCGATCCACCCCAGTAAGTCCCTTTCAAAAACCGACAGGCTGACATCCTCAGCCAGTACCAGCAGCAGCAGCAGCCAAAAACTACAGTATCTTCAACGCAACACCAGCACCACCATTATCACCACCACCAGCAGCAACCATCATGTCCAGTCGTAGAAAGTCCTCCACCCCCTGTATGGTCCGGGTCATCAGCGACCTGCCTGAAGAGCAAGATGACCCCGACATGGACATGGAAATAATGGTGGACAACGATGCGACCGAAAAAGAACAATCAGAATCTGAATCTGCAGAAAAGAGTGAAGACCCCCAGCAGAAGGATACAGAGAATCCAGACCAGCAGACGTTTCCACAACCAGTGGAGAATCCTGAGCCATTACAAAAAGAGGAGCAGTTGGGTGAGAAAGATCAACCGCCTGTTATTGAGGATGTAGAAGCCACAGAGGAGAAGGACAGGGAAGGGGTTGACTCTGACCCGACGTACCAGAAAAAGCAGCCCAGAGGCTACGAGTGCAAATACTGCCCGTTCTCAACGCAAAACCTGAATGAATTTAAGGAGCATGTGGACTCCAGCCACCCGAACGTCATTCTCAATCCGTTGTACCTCTGTGCTGTCTGCAACTTCAACACCAAGAAGTTCGACTCACTCACAGAGCACAATGAGAGCCAGCACCCGGGCGAGACCAACTTCAAGTTCAAGAGGATAAAAATGAACAATCAGACTATCTTAGAGCAGACAATCGAAGGCAAGGACAATTCAGTTGAATGCGAAGTGACAAATGAACAGGGCGAAAGCATCAGCAGTTCAGTGATTCCGCCTTGTATATCAACCACAGTGAAAACCCCAGATAATATTCAGCAGTTCTATCCAGGGAGCGAACTGAAAAGCCAGCAGGACGGCCTGATCCAGAAGAATCAAATCACAGCAGTGAACATCAACGGAACAGTCATCATCCCCGAACCCACCATCCTCCAAGGGCTCTCCCATGTCACCCCGATGCTCCAGCGCCCTCCCAACTTTAACTCTGTACCAAAAATAGCTGTTCCCTTGAACACCACCAAATATAACCCTTCGTTAGATGACAACTTGACGTTGATCACCTCCTTTAACAAGTTTCCTTACCCGACACATGCTGAGCTGTCGTGGCTTACAGCTGCCTCCAAGCACCCAGAGGAACAGATCAAAGTCTGGTTCACCACCCAGCGGCTGAAGCAAGGCATCACCTGGTCCCCGGAGGAGGTGGAAGAAGCCAGGAAGAAGATGTTCAACGGTTCAATCCCTCCTGCACATCACACATTCACCGTCCTGCCTACAAGCCCCGTCTCTCAGCCATCTGCCAAATCCTCCCAGCAGCCCATTGTCCACACTACAGTCGGGCATGCAAGTCACGCCCGGACAGCCGCGTCCAATGGGTTAAGTGCAGTCGCTACCACAAACTCTCTTGCCGGAGTTACCACTGGCTGCAGCCCCACCCTTAAACGATCCCTGCCAACACACCTGACGACAGTGTTCGGCCCGGAGTCTAAGCGGCCCATCATGGCAGTTGCCCCCCATTCTGGCGACGCCAAAGACAGGGGCCTTATGGCTCCTCCTCCACCCCCTCCTCCCCCAAAAGACCGCCTCCCAATGGCTCCACCTCCTGTTCCCATAGAGATGAAGAGACCTGTAGCAGTTCCTATGGTCACCATGGAGATGAAGAGGCCATCCGTTGCTGTGCCTTTTATGCCACCGCCATCATCGTCATCACAACCTTCGCTGTCCAAAGGGAAGATTCCCTTGACGTTAGGAAACCCCAAAACAAAGCCGGTGGTGTCGCTGCCCTCCATTGTCTTTCCAGAGTCTTTAACACGGCCACTGATAGTTCCCCCGCCCATCTTTGCCCCGCCATTTAAAAACACATTACTTTTTCCTCTTAGTTCACCCAAAGAAAAGCACCAGAATACCCACACTTTGCCAGCTGCTGATTTGAAGCTGCCAAACTCCCCGCCACTTATTACCCCACAGATAAGGAGGCCGACGATAATCCAGTCAATCCGCGCTCTGGCTAAAGCCCCTTCCCAGATTCCAGGCTTCCCCTTGGATAGCAAGAAACTAAAAGAGCAGCAGGGAGTGGAGGTGAAAGCCAGCTACCCCAGAGGAGATAAGGTACTCACTCCTCTGGCAGAGGCCAATGGGACATCTCGCACGGACGGAAAATGGTCCCACGATCAAACCTCCCTTCCTCACAACAATGGAGTCATGCATGTGGATGGTATTGAGCCACCAGCAGCAATGAAAGCAGACTTTCAGCAAAAGTCCTCGGTGCTGACCCAGTTCCCATTGCTGGAGAGGATGAAAGGAAAGACGGCGGAGCAGCTAAAGATCTTAGAGGAGAATTTCTTGAGGAATAGCTTTCCCACGCTCAGCGATGTGGACAATCTGGCGGGCACCACCCGCATGTCTCACCAGGAAATCGACAGCTGGTTTGCGGAGCGCCGTGCATTACGAGACAACCTGGAACAAGCCCTTCTCAATTCCATGGGCACTAAAAGGATGGGCACTGGTGGCGGTGCTGCCATCTCCAAGAAACGTCCACAACAGCAATCTCTACAGCTGAATGGGATTCACAAACCAAGCACCGGTATTAAAAGCCCACTTCCACCCTCTTCCACCCTGCCCATCATTGCGCCCTCCATCCCCAACCCGAATTCCTGCTCAGTGCCTCCAGACAGCCGATCCCTGGCGCTCCTCAAGGATGATTTTGCTCAAACGCGGTGGCCTTCCCCTGAGGAGTTCAGCCAACTGGAGGGTCGGACAGGACGTGCCGAACTTGCCCGCTGGTTTAACGACAGCCGGCTGCAGAGCGGTAACATGGAACTGACAGAGCTTTTTCACAACAATGGAGTGAATGGAGGGCAAGGGCCACCTGTGGGCTCTCCCAAAAATGCTCCCCTGAGCATCTTCCAGCGTTGTCAGGAAGGAGCCCTCACAAACAACAACAATGGCACTAAGGTGTTGGAGGCTGAGTTGGGCTGGCTGATGGATCAGCGCACTAACAGCCTCAGCAGTCAACAGCACGATGAGCTTCAAGACCGGTTTGCTGGCAGGTACTTTATTCACAGAATATTTTAAGTATGTTTTTTTTACGTGTTTTGCTTTAATGTTTGGTGACGTAAGTGAAAATGTTTTAGATCAACCCAGTCACCACCAAAAATGTTGCCATTGTTTCTGCAAACAAATATGTTGCATTTGCATGTTATTAGGTAGCGGAATCATTGAAACTTTACGTTTCAACAATGGATCAACGTGTGGTTAGGTTTAGGTACAAAAACTACTTGGTTATTGTTAGGAAAAGATTATGTTTTGGCTTACAATGCACACTTTTTCCCCACTGGAAAAACAGCGAGGTGTCGCTAAAAACCAACCGTTTTTGTCATTTGTTACTCACTAGTTATCAGCTCGGCTTGCACACAAAGGATCAGGGGAGTCAGTCTTACTGACTCATATGATTTTGCCCTCTGTTGTTCAAGCAAAAACTACAATTTTCCACAAGGAGAGATTAAAGAATGCAGGTATACTAGCAGAATAACCCCAACCAAAGCGCCAGAAAAAATGTCAGCATTGTAGGGTTTCTGCAAACCACGGATACGTTACTGTGATTAACATGTGGGTAGGTTTAGGCACAAAAAAACCTTGTTTATGCTTCAGATAAGATTGTGTTTTGGCTTAAAATACCACATTTTTTGGCACAGCATCAGCAACATGGCAATGTCTCAGTAAAAAACAACTGTTTTTCGTGCCACTATTCCTGCTGGAAAAACAGTGACCCGTCCCTAAAAAACACTCACATTTGGGGGCTGAAAACTCAGCTTAAATACTACATCACTGAAGAAATGTGCACATGATGCAAAAATGTATAATGCCAACATTTTCTTCTGGTGACTTAACTGTCACACTAAACAAGAGTTTGTTCAAAACTCAGTTAAACAGATTAAAATGAACTAGTTTGCGATAATAGATCACAATTTGAATTTTTAACTATGTTCACAGTCCCAAAAAATAAATTAGTTTACGTTCATGAAGACTCATGAATTGAATTAAAATATAATTTTGTGATCATCAATCACTTGCAGATATTTCCCAAGACTGGTCGATGCTTTAACTCAACGTGTCATTTCAAATTCATTGTCAATATGGCTGACGTGCAGACTTGTTTTTTCAGATCTGATGGGCACAATTTGCACATAAATGTCAGATTTTCTCTGTTGGAATGTTACTGATTTGTTCCAATATCCATATGTCAATTTTTCAATCAATTTTATTTATAAAGCCCAATATCACAAATCACAATTTGCCTCACAGGGCTTTACAGCAT
>NC_065527.1:31500048-31519143 GCF_006386435.1 Epinephelus moara | reverse complement strand
CAGCAGCAGCAGGAGGCATCTGGCAGGACCACGGCAGCAGCACAACCACACACGTCACGCTGTCCAGGCACCGCTGCGATATGAGTTAATCATATGTCTCATATGTCTGCTTCAGCAGTACCAGCGGCTGCATTGTCAATATGCTGGGTGCCATAAAATGAGTGTTAACTGACACTCGTTCACATTCATTAGTTGCAAAGTGGTGCGTTCACTTCACTGTTCACCAAAAATATGAGCATGTTCAATGACCACATTCATGCACAACACTGATCTTGATATACCACACCTGTGAGGTGGATTGTGTTGGTGCTCACTAATATGAATTTAAACTAATTTGTATGTACAAGGACAAACAATCACAGCCACAAAGGTTGAGACATTGTGAAGCAGCTGTTGATGTGGAGACAGAGAGAATGAGAGAGAACAACTTGTTTCTTGTCTTGTTTTCATGTTTGTCAGAGATAAGAGAGACACACATATATGATGTTGTTTAATGCAGAATATCACAGTGAATACAGACAATGATGGATATCAGTCTACCACATGCAGCTAAATCAGTTTGTAAAGCTTGACTCATTGGTTGGCTCAGATATTGATGACATATCAACATAATTTGACCGATAATTGAGCAGATCTCATGAAAAGAGTCAAGCCAGTTTTATTTGTTTCCCTCCTCATCACAAAATTGCCTCAAAGGGCTTTACAATCTGTCCTCAGACCCTCGGTTTTAGTTTCTACACCTTCTGTGGTGACCTGTACGACCAAAACAAATTTTGGTTTCGTCTCAGCGGGTTTGTGTTGTTGCCACATTAACATTGTTTTCAGGACATTAACCCACAAATCTTTGGGACTCTATTTAGTCTGCCTTCCGTTCCAGGAGCTTGGGAAAACTTTGGCTAAATAACAGAGCCATTAGGTTGGAAACCAATATCTCCCCAATAATTTGGGCAAGAGTTTTATTCTTCCCATGAGTCAGCTCTGGGTTCAGGCTCAGTCTTTGGAAAGCACCACAGTACCAACCTGCACTGACGGCACATTGAAATTCTGCCGGCTCTTGTTGGTTTTATAAACTCCATAAACAACAAAGCACACTCTGTGATGTACAGACGACTGAGGATTAATGAGACAGCTAATGCAGAGTTGTAGTACAGAGTCATTCATGCTGCATATTTACTCTAGATGCAGTGAAAATCTGCTGAGAGCTGCTGAAGAAGAGTGTTCAGATTTGGATCAGATTGGGAGGCTTCACCTCAAAGTGATCTTTTATTTCATGATTTTTTTAAATTTATTTTTTCAAAAATTGAAGCCCTGACACGAAGTTTGTCCCAGTTTTCATCACAGTGTCTGACACAGTTGAGGCCTATACAAAGACAAGTAAAGTGAATTATTTTCATTATTAGTTTCTCCTCATTATAATGAAAAAAATTGTCCCATTTATGACCCACTTGTGTTAAATCTAATTGTGAGTCTCAGTCGCTTAAATATTGAAAAATGATTGACAGTTGCTTTGGTTGTGAAAAACAAGAGGTGTTAAAAAACAGATTTCAGAAACTGTTTGGCTGACTTTTAGTCCTGTTTCGTTATCTGCTAGAATTAATTCAGAGTGATTAAATTCCATATTAACCATATCCGCTAATAACTCTGACATACCTGATCATTTCTCAATTAACCTACTTTTTCTGTATAACACACATTATCATTAAACTGAGAATTCTCTTTAATATTTATGTGAAGACAACATACCATTATATGCAGTGTTTAGGAGTAACTACAGAGTTACATCATTAAATTACAAAATAAAAAGTAATTTTAGTCAGTTACTGAGAAAACATGCAATTAAATTACAATTACTTATTTTTAGTAAAAACGAAATTCAAAAAAAGTTTATATGTTGAATATAACATTCTCTCTGTGGCTTTGCATCTTTTCGCCGTGCAGGAACATCTTTTGACATATTTTGACAATGCAGTTCATCAAAGTAAGTGAGACAAGTTTGAGTGCAACACATATGCACTTTAGCCTTATTGTCCAGTTTTAAACAGTTGTTGGAAAAGCAATCTTTTGCATTACTTTAATGAAGTAATTAGTCACATTACTATGACATTTTTAAAGGTGTAACTAGCCATTTGTAATTAATTAATACATTTCAAAAGTAACCTTCCCAGTTTTGGATATATGACATTGGTGTTTAGATATACTGACAAAAAAAAATCTTAGTCTTAAAGAAATAGTTTAAGTTCAGTCAGGAACACTTTAGTCAAAGAAAACGTTATTTCCATTTTGCAGTATTATATTAAGCAGTATGGCACTGTTCTGGGGCCCTCTGCCTTTCCTAGGCCCACACAGAAAGCCTAAGGTGGAGAGAGCACACCTCCCTGCCCTTCTATGTGCCTACATGGAAAGCTTAAGGTAGGGAGAGCAGCAGCAAAGACCCCCCCAGGAACAGAACAGAGCAGCATCAGTGACAATCAGAAATTACATTGATAAGTCAGACACAGCATGAAAAGGAGAAGCTGGGGTGGAGGCGGGTTGCAAAGCAGCTTGCAGAGGAAGCAGCAACAGTAGGTAGACTAAGCAGTTTAAATAGGGCGCCGTGAATGAGATTTGCCAATTGGTTGCATAGAAAGGAATCATGTGATCTATCAGTGAATGTGACACCCGGGTGAACATGCTAATTTTATGCCCCTTTTGCGATGCAGTGACACGATGATGTAAATTATGTATGTCTCCGTCCAAGCAGTGCTCGAACGTCTTTCCAAATTATTCAGCGCTGAGTTTGAAAAAGACACCTAATGAATAACAGATTTAAAATGTCACCATGATAACATTTTCATTAGTCTCCATTCTGCTTTCTATTGTTTACTAACCCTGTTTTCTGGCACATTCTGGACGTGGACACACCAGACAAAAACAAAGAGGCATACTGGTCAACTGCAGAGCTACACAGCTCTGATCTACTGGCACTGGCACTATCACCTATATATAGGGAGTTGTCCTGCTTTAGAAAACCTGCACATATCCACCAACTGGGGTGGAAAAAGGTTATGAATGGGGAGTCGGACAGTTCCACTCTATGCTATGTTCACATTTTACAGAATGTCATTAATATTTTCCCCATTAATGATGTATTATTTCACTCACCCACAACCCATCCGTGTGTCCCGGTGTGTGTAACAAGCAGAGTGTATGCACTTTGTGAACCCGCCTTTATATGAGCATCTTACTGTCTGAATAATTCACTCTTTAAATAGCAGGAAATACTGCACCATTCTAAATTTAGCTCAGTTTTTTCTTTTGGTCAATGGCTCAAATGCTTTCTGCTGCCTCAAAATATCAATACAACAACAATGCACCTGACCACAACCCATTTTAAGAACTATACGCCCATGGGTGCAGACATAGGCGCTACTTAAACAACGTGAGAATGACTTCTGGGTCGGTCTGAAACTAGCAATGACAGCTAGCAATGATTGCATACCTTCCTGTGATGCACACCTTCCTGTGATGTATTACAATAAAAATTTATTTATACTTACAAAACAAAAAACCAAACAAAAAAAACCAAACATTTTTTTCATAGCCAGAATCGGAATCAGAGACAGTTTTATTATCAAGTATTTTTGCACCTACAAGGAATTGGTCTTGGTGATTTGGTGCACAACAGTAAAAAGCACAGGGTACCTTTGGGTTAATAGCCTACACATAAAGGTTTTCATTTCATTTCATCTGAACACAGTAAAAGTTTTCTTTTGTCTGACTGTGACTGTCAGTTAACTTGTGACCGACTCCAACAGACTGAGGCAGCAGAATGCAGCGGAGCTGAAGAACGGGGGACAGAATGGGGGAGTGGTGGGAGGAGTACGGGAGATGTTCGGCAGCTGGCTGGAGGATGGACACTCGAGGAGAGGACGGGAGCTGCTCCTGGACAGAGACAGGAAGATGGCGGAGGACACGTCTGGGAGGCTGACTGGATAAACGGTGAGAGAGCGGCTGGTGTTTTCTATCAGTTCTTCTTAGTTTTGTGGTGTGTTTCTGCTTGTTTCTGTGCCTGATGTGTGACATTTTTGTATTAAATGTTGGGTGTATTCAAAATTGTTCCAGAGTCCTTTGAGGAAAAAGTGCAATGCAGGCCCAGAGTTCTCTGAGCTCAGACAATTCTCTGAAAAGCCACATTCATGTCAGAAATAGAATATTTTGTACATGTTAAAAGGCCAGTATCATTTAATTAGACCTGCAACTGAATTTCATTCACTATCAATACAAGTGCTAATTATTTCTTAGTTAAATGATTAATCGTTTATTCTGTAAAATGTCAAAAATGACAAATGACCTCCTTTTAAGTAATTAAGTGAAGCATGAATTACGTTTTTCATTAAAGCATCTCTGAGCAGGATTTCTGTTAAGAAAGAAGCGTGATGTAACAAAGTGTTACAAGAGTGTTAAAGGTGACCTGTGGAGTGTTGTTATTTACTCAACCAAACATATTGTGTTCATCCTTGAGCTGTGACAAACATGTTGAATGCACTTCTTTCCTCTGTCTGCATAGCTGAAGTTTCTTCTCTCAAATCTGCAAAGTTTACATCTGTTGATGTTTTACAAGAGCTGGATACTGGACTCAAAGCAGTGCATAAATGAACAAAGTTTTCTAGTTTCCTGGTTTGCTCCAGCGTTGTGTGGCCAACTGCACATGCTCATTACTGTTTCTGCTTCTGGGAAAGTTTTACAAATAAAAAATCTTTATGGCTGAAGAATCTCAGAACACAAAGAGCAACTAGAAGGGCACTTGGAGAGTGCAGACCTCATCCAGCGCCAAATGCCAGTGTTGAGTCACTACGGGCCCCATAGTGCGAAAGTAGTGCCGACCATTCCTGGATCATCCAGGTGATTTTAGACACGGCAGTTAAACCATTTTGGCTCCATGCACCACTGAGAAACTCTCAAACGAATGAACAGGTCCCCACATTCAACACTACATCCAGGTCTCCTGATACATCCATGGAGCTAACCCCTTGTTAGCTCTGTCAGTATCATTACCATTGTAACACCGCACTCTAGCTACCACCAATTTGGCTCAACCACCTCAATGTTTGCTTGTGACATTGTGACGTCTGAGGTGAGGGCTGTGTGCATTTATTGCAAGTGACGAAACACTGCAAAATTTAAAGGGTTCTTCCTCAGCCAAAACCACACCCTTCCACCCAGTTTCAAGAAAATCAGGCCAGTAGTTTTTCTGTCATCCTGCTGACAGACAGACAAAAACAAGAACTGAAAACACAACCTCCTTGGTGAAGGTAATGATTAACCTTGTTTCTAGGTAGAGGTTTCCTGTCAAAAGCTTTACAGATGTAGAGAAAACGTTGTCCTACCAGTGGTCGAGAGCTCCACTGGGCACCTTTAATAGAACAAAGTTCTGACATGGATCAAAAACAATATTTGAATTTCTAGAAGATTTAGATTTTAAATTTTCTTAACTAAAACCTTGCCCTGCTTGATCTGTCCAAAATGTTTCTTCATATTTGACCTTAAAAAGTATAAACTGTAGCGGTCTGAAGCCTGCAGACTGTAGTTTATGACTGAATGTGTGGCTGCAGGTCCTCACATGCAGAACGAGTGAAGTGTTTTAACTGGCTGGGCCCTGATGGTCCCCAGTGCCTCCCCTCCTCTCCCCAGTCTGTTAGTGTTGAAGCCAACACCTCGATCCCAGGCAACAAACAAAACCACTCCAGCCAGTCACCGTCTGTGTGTGTAGCTGTGTGAGTTTTGGCTTCAGCCACTCAGCAACAAACACTAACTTCAGGAAAATTTAGGAAGGAAAAAAAAAAAAAAGCGTTATTGGAGGCCTAAAATAGCAGCAGACCCCCCGGTGTGGTAAAGTTTGATAGATAAAAGGCTCCGCCTGGGGCAAAGTGTGACGACAGAGTCTGCTGCTTCCTCCCTCTCCTGTCTCTTCTGACAGAAGATTGAAAGTTTTAATGTTTCTTGTGCTTATCAAAATAGAATCTGTTCAAATGATTTCCTCAAGACAAACAACCGTAAACAAGGCGGAGACTCAACTTCTGACATGAAACTACTGTCACCACTCTGGGATGGCTTCAAAATCAACACTTGACAGCTGAAATCAATAATCAATATGCAGCATTCTGAATATGAAACAAATAACTGTAGATTTTGTAAATGAAAATATTTCTTGTCAGTAAATCTGACATTTAATCTCTTTCAGTTCAGTTCAGTTCAAAATTTGACTGTTGAGGCAAACATAAAATCTGTTCACTCCCACATAAAAACAATGTAAAAAAAACAAAAAAAAAACAACCATATGTTCACATAAAATTTAAATAAAATTAAAGTGCAAAAGTTAAAGATAAAAGTAAACAAAAAACTGTAAAAGAAGAAAATGAAAAAAGTTAAAGAAAGGGGCTGGTCGCTGATCAGCAGATCTAATACTGTGAAATCACTAGTACAGTAGACTAATAAGTCTATACAGCGTAAGTAATATGATCATTGTGAGAGAGTAACAATAACATGTAATTAAATTACAAAATAATTGTAATTGTAATCAGATACAGTTTTCTGAGACAAAATATGTGTTTGAATTACAGTTGTTTCTGCAAACCACGGACACGTTACATTTGTACGTCTCATACATATCATAACAACTTTTCTAAAGTGACGGAGCATATGAGCTGACTTTGTCTTCAGGACGTGGAGGGGATGGTGGATGATGGATGGTGCGTCACCTTGGTGAGATGCCTGAAAAGCGGCAGACCAACAAAAATGGTTGTTTTTAGTGAATCATGGCTGTGTTTCCAGCAGCCTTTCAGGCACCATGGTTGCTTTTTAGCAACCCATTGGTGCCACGAAAAGCAGTTGTTTTCTACCAAAACGTTGCTTCATTCCCTGCACCCAGTTTTTTGCCAAAACCTAATCACATTTTCAGCACTGTTGAAACATGTTTGCTACATAAAAACATACAGATATAACGTGGTTTACACGCACAATGCCAACATTTAATCTGGTGACTGGTTCGAGTTCTTTTGCAAGTATAGTTGCGTTCTACTATCTCTCATTGATGAAAATCAAAAAAATAATAATGATTTTTGAACTGCAGGGAGCGCAATCATACAAGTCACGAGGGCAGTCTGTCAACATCCTTTTTGTGCAAGCCCAACCAACATATCCCCACTCCGACTTCGTCACATATCGACGTTTGGTCATGGACTTTCCATGACGTAATATGACGTGCAAGGTACCCTGGGTGCGTTGGTTGCTGATGTTCTAGGACCCCTGTCAATGAGATGCCAAAAACTGCAGTTCCTCTTGTGGCCACTTGAGGCTGGCTCTGAAACGAGTCAGTCCCCTTAGAGCCCCATGTTAAAATGCTCAACTTTACAGCAGAAATAAACATGTTTACAGCCTCATACAAAAAACCGTTCTGGTCTCTGTAGCAAATTTCAACATTAATGACAACTCCACAGGAGGGGGATTTTCAGGTAGCTCACCTGTTTATAATTTACTAAGGCTTAAAGTTACACATATTTAAAGGGCAGGACAAAAGTAAACTCAAGGCTTCAAAGTGGGAGTCCACAAACCAATGTGTGACATCACAGTAGCCATGTCCATTACTTTATACAGTCTGTTGTATAAACCAATCACTGATAACTGGCGTCTTCACAAAGACAAGCTGTAACCAAATGAGAAAAAGGGAAAATGAAGCGGATGAACATAATGACAAACAGCAAGGTCTTATACAATAAAAAGATCCTGTACACATCAGAGTTATTATTTAGTGAAAGACATTTTTTTCAAGTCAGCATATTTCTTCATTTTTGAGTACATGATACATATCTTATCATGGACTTTTTATCATGTCACTATTGCAACATGAGTTTTTTTTGTGTTGTTACGTTCCTAATTTAAATATATCCCGAGTTCCTCTCAAACAAAAGAACAAAAACAGATTGATTGTGTTTCTGCTGCTGTTGGAGGTTTTCTTCAGTCTGCTGCAGCTGCTCTCACATAAACTCCTCCACTCTCCACCTCTCTGCTCCATCCCACACATCAGACTGAAAAAACACGTCGTCAGCGTGGTGTATTTGCATATTTACAGAAATGACAGACTTCATCTTGTTAAAGCCTGAATCAGACTGTCACCTTTAGCCAGTTAATGACATTAGTAGCAGGAAGGTGCAGAGAAAACGTCCCGTTACAGTGGATTTTGCAGGCAGAGGGAGAGCGCGCTGAGTTTGTTTCTGGTCGATCGGATTCAGTTTGTGAGCAGGATGATAAATTAACATGAGCTGCTATCTAAACTCTGGCAGTTTGTGTCTGTGGCCACACACTCGTCTGCTCTGCCAGACGCTCAGTTCAGGTGCCAGTTATCATCGCAGGCTGAGTTCTGCTCTCCAGATCAGTTTGGCTCACAGATTACCGACTGTGGCAGCAGGTGAATGCTGGAATCCACCAAACAATGTTGATGGAAAAACTGCTCCAGTTCAGTCACACTCGAACTCTCTCACATATTCAATATGTGGTGAAGCAGGGAAACAAATTTTGTCAGTCAGAATGAAGCCTTTAACAAACATGTTTTTTAATTATTATTGATGAAATAATTGTGCTATGGACAGTTACAAAGATTTACATAGAATCTGATGCTAAAAACCAAACAACTGCCATGTTATAAGTAGATATTTCAGTTAAAGTACATTATCTTTCCTCATATTTAAGTTCTAATTCAGGGCCGGGCATTACACTCACGGCTACTTGATTAGGTACACCTTGCTAGCACTGCCTTAGTTCTTGGATTCAACAAGGTGCTGGAAACATTCCTCAGAGATTTTGGTCCATATTGACATGATAGCATCACACAGTTGCTGCAGATTTGTCGGCTGCACATCCATGATATGAGTCTCTCGTTCTACCACATCCCAAAGGTGCTCTATTGGATTGAGATCTGGTGACTGTGGAGGCCATTGGAGTACAGTGAACTCATTGTCATGTTCAAGAAACCAGTTTGAGATGATTTGAGCTTTGAGACGTGGTGCGTTATCCTGCTGGAAGTAGCCATCAGAAGATGGGTACACTGTGGTCGTAAAGGGATGGACACGGTCAGCAACAATACTCAGGAAGGCTGTTGGTTCAGAGATGGTCTTCTGCAGACCTTGGTTGTAACAGGTGGTTACTGTTACTGTTGCCTTTTTATCATCTTGAACCAGTCTGGCAATTCTCCTCTGACCTCTGGCATCAACAAGGCATGTTCTTCCAGAGAACTGTTGAGAACAGACAAACAAACCTGTAGCTTGTATCCAGAGAGCAGAAGAGAAAGACTAAGGCAGTGGTAATCTGGTCATTATGTTTCGACTTAGAGGTGTTGTTGGCTGGGTGCTACACACCACTACCTAAAGAAAACGCCCTGAACAAACCAAAATAAGAAGAAAATACAGGCAGAGGGCAGGTTATCAGCAGATACAGACACTACCACACACTGCTAGTGAATCATAAGTGATGATTAGGAGGGATTACTTTTGTGAGTCTCTATATTGTTTTTTGTTTGTTTTTTAGGGAAATCCTGCATAGCATGCCTTTGAAGTTTAAGTAACTCCTTTACATACTGTTGGTAGTTAAATCCACAGCAATGCATCATATTCTGTAAAATCATCATATGTTTGTAGTGTGGCTGTCCTGTGAGAGCCACGTTTCTCTGCAAAGTCAGGAAAACAGCCCAGTTTTCAGCTTTGGGACAATGCATTTTCCAGCTGATCCCAGAATGTTTTTAAAGAGTTTATTCACCTTAAGAAGTAGGAGAATTTCCTCAACACATAAAGGAGCACTTCATCCCTCAGTTTATCACAAAAATTCAACTTCAGCACATCTGGAGATACATGGGCTTTCATTGGACAGGAGGGGGATGAAAAACTGTAATCTGAAAAAGCTGTCAGACAAATGTAGCACACTAAAATGTACAGTATTTGCCTCAGAGATGCACAGGAGAAGTATAAAGTAGCATATTATGGAAATACTCAAAAAAAGTACCTTGAATTAGTACTTTAGTACAGTACTTGCGTAAATGTACTTGTGTTCCGTCACAATATTGGTATCTCATGTCTTCTGTAGAATTTGCCTGGCTTCATTTTTTTCTGTGTGCTCATCTGAGTAAATTTTATTGTTTTTCACTTGGGAACTGGTGAAAATGGTTTCCAGTGACCTTTTTTTGAGTTCTTAATTCAAATATTTTGAGATTTTTCTTTTATCCCTCTTATTCATTTATTTTTCTGATGTCTTCAGTCTGCCTGGCGCTCGTCTCTCCTGGACCAGACATTCAAGTTGTGTTTGTTTTAAGGCCCTCCAGTGCCAGATGGGCGGGGTTTGTCACACTGAATGCCAGTAACTGAGGACACTGAAGTGACAATCGGGCCCACTTGATTTCACTCAAGCAGCTCAGATGTTGTTGAGCCCCTCCCCTCTGGCACACTGGGGGGAATTTATCAAACATCTTCTGAGCTGCTATTCAGCTCAGATTCCTGCTTCAGAGGTGAAAGAAAATGTGCAGTGTTGAATAGGACTTTGTTTTGTATAGATGTGTTTAATTGAAAGGCAAAAATGTTTTTGGTATATATGTGTTTGTGTATCTGTGTGTATGCATGTCTTTGTGTATGTGTTCACCATCACCACCACCACCACCACCATCACCACGGCAACCTTGTGTTTTGCCACAACCCCTGAGATCAAATTTGTGTTAAAAGGAGAAAAGGCGGTTTTCAAACAAGTCCTTTCAGCTCTGCATTTTTCTGTTTGTGTTTCCAAACTCAAAAAGCATTTTTGACTTGTGTATTTTGTATGTTCGAGGCACACCTCTTTCTCTGTGTATTACATTCTTTATTATGTTTAACTCTCCTCTGGTCATCACATCTACACTCTGTCCTCCAACACATATTTCTCCCAAAATTCTCACGTCATTTGTATCAAAAGTCACAATGAAGGTTTTAAACAACTCGTGTGGAGGAAATCAGGCCACATCTCAAAGGTTCAGAGTGTTTTCAAAAGCCTAACACATAAAGAAACTTTTTCAATTTTAACTTTACAACAGCCATGTGCTGTATGTGCTAATGCACGTTTGTAAGAAATGTGTAGAATAAAATATCTGCAGGGTTCCCAACCTTCCTGAAAAACAATGGACATTTAGTTTTCCAGTCATGGACACACCTGGAAATATATTAAAGTGATCACATATCTAGAAATAATTCATGTTTTTCTGGAACAATTAAAAAATATTTTAGCCTCTCACTCACCTACATGTACCTATGCACATATTTTATTTGAAACTTTGACACATAGAGCAGGTTCAGCAGACACAAAGTAGAACCACAGACTGTGTTTAAAAATGGAGATGCATCTTCGCTTAGCACAGGTGAAGCTAAAATATCTTGAATATAACCAAACTACTCTAAATGACAGAAACCATATTTCGGAAAAAATTATTTGATGTGTACTTTGAGTTTTTAGTTTGGCGCATGTCCGTCCACAAACATGGAGAGGGCGGGCTTTATAACCAATACCAGCCAGCTACCAGGGGGCGATTTAGATGTTTCGGCTCCACTTTTGGGGAGCTATCATGTTGTCCATCTTTATATATATAGTCAACGAGCAGAACGGAAACATGGTCCCTTTTTATTTCAGCTCCCATGTCATTCAGTCTAGCTGTTCACTACAGACAGGGCAGAACGGACTCACAGTGATCTTTTGTGGAGCTGCGCGCAGAATTCTCAGAAAAGCTCAGTGGTAATTAGCCAGCTAGATAGCTAGCTGGTCTTTATTTGATTATGTTGGGGCAAAATTGCTTACTGAAATTGGTGTAATGGGGCTAATAAGTGACTTAGAAAGAAAATAGTGGCAGCCAGCGTCGCAAACCATCCCGGTCTCTCACCAAAATTGTCAAACAATGAGGCTTGTTTAGTGGCTCTCAGCATCAGATACTGACACACAGAGGCACCCTCTAGCAGCGGTATGAGATGCCCCAGGGAACCAGACATCCCTCTCCCCAGTGACGCTTTCCAGCTCTTCCCAGCGGCTCTATTCTGAGCTCCCTCCGGGCTCCCTTTCTGAGCTCGGAGCTTGGAAACCAAAAGTCAGTTGAATAATTTTAAGAACAATGAAGTGTGCTAGCATGTGCAGCATACTATGCTAGTGACGTATGTCATGTGATGTTGTATTACATTAGTAACAAACATAGGCTACATATCTTAAATCAAACCATGCCGTTTTTTCCAAAACCTAACCACCTGCTTTTGTTGCCTATACCAAAGGAAATCAACCTTAAAAAGTTTTTTTACTTATGTTCCAAATTTATGCTGAAAAAGATTGTATGCATTTAATGAGCAGAGACTCTACATTTCCTGTGAAAACGAAAGTGTATTTTGCGAACAAACAGTGCATGTAACAAGGCCAGCCTAGTGTCATTTCCAGGGTGTCAAATACCCATAGACGTCGGAACTAGGGGTGCGGGGGTGCCCCCTCCCATCCGCACCCCCGCACCCCAGCCTCCCTACCCACTACATTACGCTTTAAAAAATAAAGAATCTGAATTTAAACTCAATTTGTCTGACTTACATTTATCTCTTTTATATCATTAATGCATAGATCTATGCTTTTGATGTGATATGCAACCTGCCTGACTACATACAGTAGCCTTGGCATCCAGGATGTTGTGTCCATCTTGCAAACCTTGCAGCCCCAAACCCGCTCCATGCTGTCGGAGGTGGAGAAGCTTGTTAAGCTCTGTCTGGCCCTGCTCATGTCTGTCGCGGCATCCGAGCGCTCTTTCTCAGCCTTGCGCAGGCTGAGAGAAGGTCCACTTTTGGAAATGCATGAAAGCCCTGAGTCAGGAGAGCAGACATTTCTTTTTTTCATTCAAGGTTACAAATACAGTAATGCTGTTATGTTCCTTAAATGGCTTGATTTAGTTATCAAAGTTTAATTTTCTTAACAATTAAGATGCCGTGTTTATCCATTCTAGTTCTCTTATAACTGCATGTTATTATAAAATAACTTCAAATCAAATCCTTAATCATTGATAAGTGTGCGTGCTTCCCCCGCCCCTCCCAACAAAAATCCCGCCCCCCCTCTCAGAAAATAGTTCCGATGTCCATGCAAATACCGGCACTTTTTCATGCCCCTCAGTGTGTGATATCAACACAGAATACACCTTTTAGTGTCTTCATGAGACACACCTAACTTTCAACCAACTCTAATGTGGCTCAGAGGTAGAGCGGGTCGTCCACCAATCGAAAGATCAGCAGTTCGATCCCGGGCTCCTCCAGGCTGCATGTTGAAGTATCCTTGAGCAAGATACTGAACCCCAAATTGCTCCCGACGGCTGTTCCATCAGTGTGTGAGTGTGTTAAAAACTGAGTAGCAGGTGGCACCTTGTATGGTAGCCTCGGCCACCAGTGTATGAATGTGTGTGTGAATGAGTGAACGTGACTCGTAGTGTAAAAAGCGCTTTGAGTGGTCACTAGATGACTAGAAAGGCGCTATACAAATGCAGGTCCATTTAATGTAAATCCATCTGCCGCAAGACTTGACGCTGAAAGAAACTAGTCTAGTATAAAGATTTCCTGTGAAAACCAAAATGTATTTTAAAGAGAAGCAATGCATGTCATAAGGCCAGCCCATTGTCATTTCTAGAGTGACAGATACCACCGCTTTGTCATGCCCCTCAGCATGTATTATAAACACTAACTCCCATGTAAACCCATCTGCAGCAAAACTTGACGCTGATAGAAACTGGTATAGTATAAAGAGCAATAATGACTGCGTAGGGAGAGATAGGGATGGTGGATGGGTCCACCAAAACAAAACTTTCACCCCTGAGACCACAGTATGTGTCCCATGCGAGACCAAAAGTCATTGTTGTTTTCATGTAACGTTACTCAATGTAGACGTGATGTCTTATATCACCTTACGTGGCATAATGAACGTACTTATTTCAACCCAAAACAGGATCTTTTTGCTGAACCCATGTGTTTCAACTGTATGTCACATAGAGACACTAAATGCTCCCCTCTGTGTTGCTATGAGACGCCAAGGGCCGTAACAAAGTGGCAGTATTTGATGACATGGGAATGAGAACCGGTTTACTAAGGCTACTGGTGAACTGTATAATCATTTGTGAGCAAATGCTTTATTGTGTTGTCAAGAAAAACTCCTGGAAAGGTCCCTGAAAGTTCCTTATTCATTAAATGAATAGAGTGGGAACCTTGATCTACTTTGAAATTTGATTCAAAGCTTGATTGAATTATCACATCTCTTTACCATGTGTAGTTCAAGTGTTGTATTTCTTAATGTTGTCTTGTTATTTCCATATTAAAAAAAAGTAGGGAAATGTTCTTTTCACTAGTATTTATCTTTTTGAAAAACTGTGCATTATTCACTTCAGTTGTAGCTACCAAGTTGCAACAAGAACTGGAAAATGTCTGAGGAAAAAACCAGAGCAGTCAAGAATATTCAGGTTTTTCAAAAGTACAAAAACATTATGATGAATGTGACCTAGCTTGTTTGTCTAACTTATTAGCTATTATTTTATTAAAATGTGTACCATGTACCTCTTCCGTCCACTCCACCAACACAAAAAGATTATCTCATATTCAGCTCTCATAACTGGAATTAAAGACTGTAAAAATGTCCTTATGAAAAAGTTATTCATCCATTAAGCAAAACATTATCAAAATGAAATATACATCCCCCTGATATCACTCATTATTAATCATAACTCTGTGCTTTTTGGGAGCAGGCCAAGGTAAATGGTAGATAAAAAAAAGACAAATATATCTGTTGAGAATTTTGAGAATAATGGCACTAAAATTAATTACTTAGAGGTAGCTGCAAAAACAAACAAAAAAAAACATGTCTGTGAATTCCAAAATAGAAGCACAAGGTGATGGGGCATATTCAGTGAATGGAGCAAATAAATCATGAAATAACCAGGGTGTGTGTATGGGCGTGCGGTGTGTGCATGCGTGCGTGTGTCTGAGTGAAGATGGATGAATTATGTTAAATTCAAGCATCTGGGTCGAAACACTAGGCTTGTTTTACTTACTTTCTATTCAGAGTTTTTTCTTTAGTTTTAGTTAAAACTGGACATATTTTTCTCCTCATTATTTTACTGCCATATCAGTTGTCAGTTGATGTCATGTTGCCTCATTGATCACTCGAATGATCACTGATTCGGCTTTCCGATGATCAAATGAATTGATGTCAGTTTTGGTCGCCTGTCTGCAGGTTTAAATGTTCCATGGTCGGATTTCCCATCATTACTTCTGTCAAATGATCTGTTATAAACTGTAGTGAGCTTGTTTTAAAAGTTGTGTTTTACATGTTGGGGTAAAACTGTAGTCTTCTTGACTGAGACTGAGCTGAGATTTAAAACTGATCACTTGTAATGGTTTTGGGTCTGTGTAGCTCTTTGGAATTAGATGACAGGCAGAAACTCATTTCCACACGAGTGTGGGATTTCACAAATGCTCGTTTATTTTTTTTACGCCAACAAAAAAAACACTCCAACCTTACCAAGCTCGGTTGTACGGCTACTACAATTTAATACATGAAGATAATAGTCGCCACACGTACTTACAACCATCACTGTTGTGTTGAGAGACAAAAAGAAAAAAAGCAGGAGCACATAGGTGTACGTCCGACCAGCGTTGGGTGCACTTTCAGCAGACTCAACTCATAACAAGCGCTGCTTGATGACGTTGCTGTTAAGCGACACAGTATACACCATGTTAAAGGCACATTTCATATATTCGACTGTTACACACTTCAGCAGAAATGTTCTGCTTCTTTTAGGTATCTGCACCTTCACCACCTTCCTGTCTTTTTGTGTACCGGATTCGGATGTTATCAGCCCATTTAATGGCCATTATCTGTGAACTGTTTAACATATTTGACGTAGCCACCGTAACATGACCCAATGGATTGTGGACTTCTGTTTTGAATCCTCAAGGTTATCAATTTAGCCACAGCATTCTTTGATTTTTTGGAGCCAGAAATGACCATTTTTGGACGAGAGGGTGGAGCTATCCCTAACGCTAGCTGCTAGCTTGGTTAGCATGGTGCATTTACAGCTATGGTCTGCTGTTATCATGCTAATTTTTGCTAGCGAAAAACCAACAAGTTCCCACTCCCAATTCATCACTTGATTTTTTTACGTCTACATTTATTGAGCTAGGTATCCTGGGTGCGTCTGTTATTAATGTTCAGGGACGGCATGTCAATTTATGCCTGTTACATACATTGTGTTTTTTCAAATTGCACTTCCGTTTTCTTAGGAAATGTACAGTCTCTGCTCGTTAGAGCCAGACTTTTTTGGAATAACCTTACAACAGTAAAACAGCTCTTTTATATGATTATTTCCTTGTGCAACAAAAGCATGTCGTTAGATTTAAAAAATAAAAAATAAAAAAAAAAAAGAAGGGGAAAAACAAAAGTCTAGTGTTTGTTGGACCATCAACCTCCTCTTCCATCTGCCCTACAGGGATTTTCCAGCTCCTTATGTTATGTTGTTTTCTGGCAGCATTTCCACCTGTTTCCATCCAGCAGTGTATCATGCTGCCATGACAGGTGCCGTTGTATAATTTCAAACTGATGCCTTCCAGCGGCATGACAAACTGACGCCTTGTGGCGGTGTATTTTACCGCCACAAAAGGATGGCTTTTCTCGTCTGTGTCTTACATGGAAATATTGATCAAGCAGCAATATTTGATGACTTCGGAATGAAAAGGGGTTGGAAAAACAAGCAAAATGTATTTACCAGAAAAACAGAACATCTGTTTCCTTACACTCGGGCTACAGTGCCTACATGAGCAGTGTGTGATGGCTACCTCGCTGAACTGCTGGGGCTCGCACGTGTGCAGTGTTCACACAGACAGTGTTGCTGCTGCAGAGCTGCCTGCTGCTATACAATTGTATTTCCACAATAAAAGGCAGTACTCCATTAATTTATTGAGCCGTGCAAGTCACTATATTTTCAACAACACTGCCATGCAAATATTTCACAATAAAAGCCTCGTGTTAATAAATGAAGGGATTCTTACAACAGAAACATTGTCAGAGGGCTTTTATTTTGAAATGGAGAAAGAAAGTTCTGAGTTAAAATAAATATTTGCATTTTTTTCTGTGACCAATTTAGCTCTTGGAGTAGGCCTCAAGTAGCCATTAAAGGAGCTGCAGATTTTGGCACTGCTGTGTTGGCTTCAGAACAGACAAATCCTTTTTTTTTTCAAACTTTTTTTCTGATTATGAAACCTAATTTTACAAGCTTGGTGATTTTTTTTTTAATAATTCTAATTTGGCTGGGTGGTTGATAACACATTTTTCTGTGGTGTAACAAATTCATGACACATTTTTATGTGTGCTTTACCCGAACTTTGATGAGAATTGTCAGAGGACAAAACCGAGTTCAGTCTTTACATTCAGCATGAGCTCCAGGTTGTGGTCAACCAGTTAATTGTTACACTGTGAGCAGACAAGCTGCAGGTTCTGGTTGTGCAGAGAGGAAGACAGTGTCTGCCAAGCTTTAAGCATCTTTGTTTTGTTTTTTTATTCTTTGGTCCTCAAGTTGTGTGGGTCAGATCAAGGGTCAGGGGTGACAGCAGTAAGATGATACTAATAAAGAGCGATGGTTTTGCCCAGATTACATTAAGGAGCTGTAACGATTGATGGAGCAAAAATAAATTCCTGCTGCGCAAATTGATGTGGTGCGATGTCTCCAGCTTGTCTGTATGTGTGTATGTTAATGGTTTGTGTGTTTGTGTGTGTGTCTGTGTCTGTGTCTGTGTGTGCCATCCATTGTCCTGTCTCACTAATCACAGCAGCTCGGGGCTTCATTTAATCAGCAGAGCGCGGCGCAGCGTCCCATAATAACCTATCAACAGTCGTAGCTTATAGATGAAGGCTTAATTGCCAAAATGCTGCAGTGCTTCTCCCTCCCTGTCATCATTATAATGTAAAACACAGAGGCAGCTTACCGAGAGTTACCTGTTTCCAGCTAACCATGATCTTAAAACACAAATCACAATAACTGTTTTATCAACTTTAACAAAAAAGGAGATTCTTAAGGGTGTTTGTTCAAGTGAAAAATATTTGATTTGAAGCCAGAAGCATATAAGCTGCAGTCCTAATGGTACATCAAACCAAACTGTGATGTCAGTACAGTGCACTCAAATGGCAGAAAGATCAACACAGAAAGTAGAAAGTACTGAGAGAGCTGCACGAGCCTCCACATCTAAATTTAATACATAAAGGAATATCTTTATCTGCTGTTCTGTATTAAAACAAACACTGTCAAAATCATGACACAGGATGTTTATAGTTTGAATCAGCGCACTTGTTCAGAAGGAAAGTGTTTAAAGTGCCCTTTCACACAGTGCTCTGGCATTCTTTGAAAATCTTCTTGACCTGCAACAAAAATTAAACACTTGTTCTTTTTGCACAAGGACAAACTTTCTTCCTTCATTGAAACTTGTAAACATGTTGTTGAAACATCCTGCTAAAATTATGAGTGAAAACCATTTAATTTTCTGCAGAAGTTGTCTAGAAACTCTGAAATTGTATTGTTCCTGGTAACATTCACTCAACCCCAGCATTACTGATGATGCCAGACAACTTTCTGTCAACAATAAGCCGACTTCAGGACCTGTGCATTCATACCACATTTATTCATCTAGTCCATATCCATTGAGTGCACAGTTGCCCACGTACAGTTTCACATGGTGTGTGTTTGGGATACAGGTCATAGGAAATTGCAGATTAAATAGTCAACTGAACCCATTAAGAAGAGCAATGTGTTCAGACAGAGTTTTTGAAAAACGAGGGACAGACAGAATGACTGACTGACAGAATGACACACTGACAGTTTCCGTGGTTATGTACAGCATACCATACCATGACTTAGTCATACCAAAAATTAAAAAAAAACAAAAAAAAAAAACATTCAGCCACAGGGGGAGCCACAGCAATCGGTCGCATTTTAGCCATTTTTAAGCATTTTTCTGTTGTTATAGCGCCACCCAGTTGCCAATAGAGTTAAAATTTCTCCAGTCA
>NC_065527.1:31461193-31499954 GCF_006386435.1 Epinephelus moara | reverse complement strand
CCACTGCCCTCCGCAATATTCATTGCCTTATAGAAGCTCAGTTTTAGTAAGTTTCCAACTTTCGCCAAGAGGGAACTTTAGATATTGGTCCCTAGATTATGTTCACCCAGTTTCATGCAGATCGCTCAAACTTCCTAGGAAGAGATCAATTGTAAGTGTTTTTCAAAAAATTCAAAATGGCGGAAAATGTGTATAACCAGAAGTTATGGGTTCTTGAGGCAAATTTGTTCCTCATGAGAAGAGGCATCTCTGTGCAAAGTTTCATGTCTCTAACATACAGGGCATGAGATATGTCCATTCAAAGTTTGCTATTTCAGTTGGTTGCTAGAGCGCCCCCCTTTGGCCAATTGATGTAATATTGCTTCATTAACATCCTCCCATGACCCTCTACCACTGTGCCAAATTTCACATGGACTGACCAAGTCAGTGAGGAGAAAAACGTGGAACAGACACACACACACACACAGACAGACAGACAGACAGACAGACAGAGTTTTCGTCATTATAAGATAAGGTGACTTCAGTGACGTCTACTTTTATCTTAAGGTTTAGTTTTTAAATATAATCTGTGGGTAGTTACTAAAAGCTGGGGTAGGCAGATTTATTTTGGCATCACTGAGCAAAAACCTCATAATAAACTTTGAAAATTTTGTAATTCAAGTTGATGGAGAGAAAACTAGACTTCTGCACCTCCTCTTGGCTCTGCTTTCCGGCTTTAGAAAATCAAGCCTGTGACGGGAGGCTCTGACCAATCACAGGTCATTTTAGAGAGAAGGCATTCCTATTTGCTCTTCAGATGGTGAAAGTCTGATTCAGTGGTTGGGAATCCTGCTGAGAAAGTTGCTATTCCATCATGAGCAACAGCTGCCTACACTGCAGTGCAACCTGAAAATGGAGGCCTGCACTAATCAAAGAGTCTAAAAGAGAGTCTGACAACCAAAGACACAAAAAACATGTCAGTGTTGGCAAAGTTTGTTTTAGAGATGTAGAAAAAATGTTGCTAATAGTTGAGCCCTCTGCTAACCAGAGCAAAACGTTTATGAGCTAACATTAGCTAGAGCCTCGGATCAGTGTGTCATCTCAATGAGCTTTACAGGTACAGACCTTCAGTTAGTGCCTGTAGCAACTTGAAATCAGCCAGCACAAACCCCAGACGCTGACTGAAGGTTCGTCTCCTGAGCTGCTGCCTGCTCTCCCTCTGGAGAGGCAGTCCACAGCGGCGGGGAGCAAGGCGGAGGGACCTTGGGGTGGCTAGCAGCTGATTCTTGTCTCATTTGTGGTCTGATAAACAGAGAGAGAGCAGGCCATGAACGGGCTGAGCAAATGTGCTGCGTGCAATTCTGCAATGAAACAAAATTAAATAAATCAATCTGTGGGAAACATTGAGGTACTGTATGAAGCGCATGCATATGCCCATCGTCATTTGGTGGGAGGGGCTTAGGAGAGAGAGGGGAAAACTGCATGAGGAGGGAATATTTTCAAATTTTGCTAGTTTTGTTTGGTTGTTGTTGTTGTTGTTGTTGTTGTTTCCTTTTCTAGAAATCTGCATACCCCAGCTTTAAGCAGGAGAGTGTCCCAGCTGGTACCAGACATCAATATGACTTAAAGGGCCAGTGTGTAAAATGGGTTGAAAACAGTGACATGTAGCGTTTAGATTCTAGACTGCAGTGCTCACTTGCTCGCCTGTGCTCACCCCTCCCGTCGGCAAAGTTACGGTGGCCTCCGAGGACCAAAACACTTTGATAAAATGGTGTCATCCGCGACAGAGAGCAACGTCTCTGCCGGTAACATATCCAAAGCAACGAGCAGTGAGGTGAAGATCTAAACCATATTACGATATGTTATAGGTTATCAGTGAGAGGTTAGGAGTGTTTTATTCCTAATTGTTTTGGTAACACGAGCAAACATTAGTGCAGTAATGCTAAATAAAGTCATGGCACAGTGCGGCAAATGATCGTTAGGTTGGTAGGATAACCGCTAACGTTACATAATATAATATGCGTTTGCAGAGTGATTTTCCACAGGAGACAGGGAGAGAAGGGAGAGGAGAGGAGGGAGAGGGAGAGGGAGAGGGAGAGGAGGAAGACGAGGGAGAGGAAGAGGTGCAGGAAGGGCCAGGCGACGTGCCTCAGCCACGGAGAGGGAAGAGGAGGAGGGGAGGATGTTATGCCTGTTATGCCTTTGACATAAGACTAAAATTTTCGCAAGTGTTTTACAGTAATTGCTCTACCTGGAGATGATGTAACGTTACGAACTCTCCTCCTCACTCCCTACTTGTCGAGTCCAACACGTAACGCTATTATACTACGTGCTGACAAATAGTAGCATTTATTTTAGTAGTTTACCTGTCCAGCAGAAAACATGCCACTTCAGCGTCGGATTGAAGCCCTTTGTCCTTCATGAACCCCCTCCATCGCTGAAAAACATCACCGATGTTTATTCTCTGCCGCCGCTTGTCCCGTTTTCTTTGCCCCTCTTTGCGTCTTCTTTTCCTCGCAGATGACGGTTCGGGTTCATTCTCTCCTGTTGCGTGGTAAGTGTGGTCCATTCGCAAACTTTATAACTAAAAAAACTTTTCACTACTCTCTATCGACGAACTACTAACACTCTGCTGTTTCCTCCTCCTTTTTCCTTCCTTCCGCTGTCTTCATTGGTTTATTTATACATGCGAAACGCGTTCTCTGGCTGGTTGGATTGTCCGCTCATACATGGCAGCGCAAGATGGCGATCTCTCTAAAGCAAGGCCCTTGATATATATATATATAAAAGCATAATTATAAGGCTATGAAAACCAAACGAATTTTATTTTATAGCGATTATACACTTATATAAACATATTAACTCCAACTAAAATTTGGTTGACAATATTTTAAATGTCTAACGATGTTAGAATTTCACTTGTGTTATTGTTAACAATTTCACATTTTGCAGACACTGGGTTTTGTTCTCCTCACCCACAACTAAATATCGTTATTCTACATCAAGATGACATCAGCATGAGACATTTGGATACATTAGATTTTGGTTGCCTAACAACACAGCTTAAATCAACAAAATATCAACATCATCTGTCGTCACTATTCTACGTCAAATTGACTTTGGCATTAGACGTTGTCCTGAAGTAGAATTTAGGTCACCTGACATCACAAACTAAGTTCAACCAGATAACATCTAATGACGTTGGTGGCCAGTTGGGTTACCTTTCATCAGATGTTTATGTCCTTTTGTCTGTCGACCTCTAGATTAATCCACTCTGGATGCTTAAACATATTTGTGTCAGGTTTTAGAGGCAACACTGTCCACACAGACACTGTTTATAACAATGTGTATTAATGTAGGCGCCCAACACAGCCAAAGCTTTCTTGTGGAAAGATAGCCAAGAGTTCCTGTTTAGTTGTAAGAGGTGCATTAACAAAAACAAGATCAGTCAATTGACCTTCAGCCTGTGGTAGGTAGCACTGAAGCAAGGGTTGCTAGCTAACAGTAGCAACAGTGTTTTTAGACATGTCTGTTTTTGAGGCCTCGACTAACTTAAAGTTGATATGAGTCATATGAAGCTTGTGAAATATTTGTAAGAAAGCAAAGTAGGCTGAAAGCTTCAGCCACACACCTGACCATGGTTTGAAAAAAGTCTGAAAAGCCTATAAATTCACACATAAAATTCAACAAACAAGTAATTTCTTGTTAATTTTACCTTCAGTTATTTGAAAGTTTGGGAAACTGTAAAAACACTGTTTCCTTCCGTGGCTGTAAAGCTCCTTCGTCCTGTATATATTCTGCTGTTTGTGTATGTGAGGGTAATGAAACGCACCCTCTGTCGGCCATATTGGAGCGTCAGCTGTTGTGTAACAGTGTCTGATTGTACAGCTGATTGAACAGCTGTTCACAGCTCATCCAGCTGAACAGAAATGCTTCATTTTTTTCCCTCTTTTAACTTGATTTCATCACAGTTGAGTTTTGAAATATTAACGGAGAGTTCAGAGGGAGAGTTTTTCTTAAACAGGCAGCATTTTTTGATGTCATGAGACTTTAGTTGAAACCAACTGCAGATAAGTTGAAAGATCAGATTTGGTGTTGTCAGAATTTCTGAATGTATAGACCATGACAGCGTGGCGAGATTATAACAGGAAGAAATTCACCCATAGAGGGATAAAGATTGATTTTGTTTTGAAACATCTGTAGGAAGTGTTGAGGTTATTAAAAGCAGCTTAACAGCGATTGAAAAAAAAACAAAGTAGAAAATAATGAGTGAACAAAAACAATATTTCTATTATAGAATAGAATCAGAGAGCAGCAGAGTGGTAAGTAGAACAGGACTGAATTTACGGCTGTTATTTGAGTACAGGCATTTATTTAGTAAGATAAGGGACATTTTCTTTATACACTTCCTGAACTTGTTTATCTGCAAATTTTTATTTTATTTTATTTTATTCAGACTTTGAAGACCATTCCGTGCTTTTATTGTAAAGATGAAAGTACTGTATATTTTGTCCACTTACAGGTGACCTTTGAGGTTGATGTACAGTTGCTTATTTACACATTTAGGTGTCACAAAGCAACATGATCTTTGATTCAGAGTGGTCTTTGTGTCCACCTGATGAATGTAATCCAATATTCTCCGTCTTTGTTTTTGGTCTCCACCATCTCCTGAGGAAAATATCTGTCTTTTGAACTGCTCAATGCTTCACTGTGTTTACAAGCTGAAACCCACTATAGAGCTCCATTAAGCCAAGAGGAGCTGCAGATTCAGCTGATCATTCTCTGGAGGCTCATCACTACACTACCCAGTCGTCAGAGTAAATGGTGGCATTGTACATTGCAGCAAACAGTGGATATGTTACATTTGTACATTATTTAGCAGATATGTTTGAACCTTGTGTTTCTTCATATTTCATTAACAGTGTGGATAAAGTATGGTTAGGTTGAGGCACAAAAAACACTTAGTTACGGTTGAGAAGAGAACATGTTTTGGCTTAAAATACCAGGTTTTCGTGGCACAATTTGAATGGAAACATGGCGCTATCCCGGCAGGAAACATAGTGATGTCTCTGTAAAAAATGGCCACTTTTGTGGCACTATCTTGGCTGGAAATGCAGTGATGTTTTGGTAAAAAAAAAAAGCCGCTCTTCATGGCACTATCTTGGCAAGAAACACAGTGATGTCTGTGAAATTGGCCACTTTTTGTGGCACTATCGCAACTGATAACACTGCCATGTCTCTGTAAAAAAGAACTGCTTCTCCTGGTGCTGTCCTGGCAGGAAACACAGTGATGTCTCAGTTATAAACAGCTGCTTTTCATGGTGCTATCCCATCAGGAAACACAGCGATTTCTCAGCAAAAAAATGGACACTATCTGTGGCATTATCCCGGCAGGAAACACAGCAATGTCTCAGTTAGAAACAGCCACCTTTCGTGGCATTATCCTGACTGAAAAACACTGTGATGTTTTGGTTAAAAACATTACCTTTTTTCATGGCACTATCCTGACAGGAAAAACAGCGATGTCTAAGTTTAAAATAGCAGCTTTTCGTTGCACTATCCCAGCTGGACACACAGCGATGTCTATGTAAAGTATAGCCGCTTTTTGTGACACTGTCTCGACTGGAAACACTGCTATGTCTCAGTAAAAGACAGCTGCTTTTCGTGGCACTATCCTAGCAGGAAACACAGCGATGACTTGCTAAAAAAAAAAACTACCCCGGCTGGAAACACAGTGACAGGTTGCTAAAAAACATTCATGCTTGGTGGCTAAAAGGCTGCTGAAAATGCAGCAGCATGGCAGGTGTCTCGCCTCAGTGTCATGGCAGCCACCATCCCCTCCGTCTCCTGATGACAAAGTCAGCTCATATACTGCATCACTTTAGAATTAAAATGTACCTGTGGTTGCAGAAACGTACAATGCCAACATTTTCTTCAGGTGACTGGGCCGCACTATGAGCAAAATGTTAACTACGCCCACTTTAGGTACCCAGAAGGTTCACTAAACATCTCTTTACTGTTCCATCAAATTAGAACAGCAGCATGTCTGAAAAACAGGGAGGCTTCTTGCTGAAAGATGTACTGTACATATAAATAAAGGGAAATTAGGAATAATGGCCTGGTTCTCTCTATTTGAGAATCTGAGAATAACAAAGGGAATCCATCTGTGTGTTTCTGCGTGTTTGTGTGTGTGTTACCATCCATTGTCCTGTTTGTGTAATCACAGCAACTGCCTCGTTTAATCACTCCCACACAAAACACAACTTTAACACAGTTTCCCTCTTACATGGATTAGGAGAGAGAGCGCCGGCCGGTCAGGTCTGTCGTCGATGAGAAAGCCATTATTTCACAATGTGTCCCAGTTCCCAGCAGCACCAGGCGACCAGGAACACCGGCTCCTGGCACAACAATTACTTTTTAATCCCCCTCTCCTTTGTTTTATTTCCTCTTTTTTATGGTGGGAATGATCCGAGTTCTTGTGAAACTGACATTTCTCTTTTGCTGAGAAACGTTTGACAGTTTTTAATGCACCCCCTCCCATCTCCTCTCTCTTCTGTCCATCTTAGGTGCAAATAGGATTTGCCGCCATCACCGCCACTGCTGCTGGAAACATACAGGAGGAAAGAAAACGAGGTGGACGGAGAATGGAGCAACACACAGAAGAGTTTTTTTTTAATCATCAGACATTGTATTTTTTTTTCTTTTATTTTTTAACCGATTTTTATCTCTTGATTGTCGCACCACAGATCACGCACAACATCCTCAGAGGTAATCTCGTCAGCGTTCTCGACCTGGAGTGACCCCTCCACAGACGTGACATTCACACGACAAAAGCATGAGCTTAAATAAGATGGAGGGAGTTGGGGGGCTCTGTGGTGGCAGATTTTATTTTGGCGAGGGCGTAAACATGCTCCCAAATTGAAATCAGAAGAGTGCGAGGAGAAATTCAGGGTCACGATCTGTGAAGATAATTGAAACTGCCCTCCCTTACAGTGAATCTGCTGCTTTCTTTTCATTTCTCACAGTAATGTGAGTTTTACAATAGTATTACAATACAGGAACTAATCTTCACCTAGTGTATGCACAGACAAGGCTCAGTGCACAAACACCATCAGAGATACAACTTATATGTGAGGAGCTGATTTCCAAAATGCTGGAAACAAACAGGTGGAGGTTTTTCTACAGCTGGACAATCCAAAACTTTCCTTTAACAGATAAATTAGTTGTGTCTGTACTCATCAATTGTGCTATATAAGTACAGGCCCTAAAAGCCAATCCCAGCAGCAGATTATGAATGATGCTACAAACAGCCTGTTTCATCAGGAGGCCTGAGAACCAATTTAGGCTAAATGAAACAAGTAAGTTCATTTTGCCCATTAACATCAACCATCCCTTTCAGTTTGTTTGTAATCAGTGGGGATGGTTCCTGAACGTTTACCCCTGCTCCCAGTTTCATAAAACAAACGAGTCACTGTATACTCATGTTGGCAGTATACACTGCTATAATACTGTCATGATGGATGGTAAAAAAAAATTTTTTAACTTGATGCAGCAGAACCTGAGATATCGTCTGTTTTTTGTTCCTCTTCCTTGTCAGAACCTGGAGTCAAGATTACCCATAATGCAACATGACGAATGACAGTTTGATTAGAGACCCAGGTGTGTTCTGCTAGTAGCAGCTAATGCAGCCTGCAGCAGAGATGAGCAGCAGACTGCAGAGGTCTGATAACCTCACGTCTCACTAATGGCGTGTTCACACCAAACGCAAAGTGAATTTTTGCATCATGTTACTTCGAGTCAAATCAAATCAAATCAAACTTTATTGATAGAGCACCTTTTATGCAGTCATGCAGCCCAACGTGCTTCGCAGAGCAGGATTGAAACAGCGCAGAAAAAGTAACAAGTAAGTAACTAAAAATTACAACAATAAACAATCAAATGTTTAAAATAAATAAAAATTGAAACAACAAATAAATATAAGGGATAATTTAAAAAAAATGGTAGAAAAGTCCAAAGACTTAAAGACAGAGGCGATGACGAGGCACCATTAATTAAAAGCCAAGCTAAAAAGATAAGTCTTAAGGGTTCTTTTAAAAATGTCCACAGAGGTGGAGTCACTCTGATGCTCAGGCAGACTGTCCCATTGACTTCTGGCCACAGTGGCTGATTCCCCATGGTTTTATGTTGAATTCGCTGGGACCACCAGGAGACCAGCAGTAGAGGATCTGAGCAACCTGCTATGTCCATAATAAGAGAATCTTATTAGTTTTTAAATCACTAAATGGCTTGGCACCATTTAGTGATTTAAAAACTAATAAGAGAATCTTAAAATCATTTTCTATAACAGAACTGGCAGCTAATGCTATGACTTTGAATTGTTATATGTGCTCTCTGTCTGGTCTTCGTCAGTATTCTGACTGCTGCACAAGTTGTAGGTGGCCAACAGCTTTTTAGGTAGACCAAACGAGAGCATTACAGTGGTCAAACCTAGAGGTTAGAATGACATGCATTCATTTTTCTCTGTCAGCGTGAGAGAGAAACATCTAACTCAAGCTATATTTCTAAGGTGATAAATTAATTGTGCAAATACAGCCACAGGTGTGTTTTTTGGAATATTTGACAACTGCCAAATATTTGCAATTAACAGCTGTGCTCACGGTTGTGCTGACTTATTGGGGATGGCAGCTAACAGCAAGTTTAGTTCCTAGCAAAGTAGAAGTGAAGTGAACATGGAGGCTTTGTGCTCTGAATCAGTATGAACCAAGACGGCAACACTCTTTATCATTTTTTATACTGTCCATGGCAGCGCATTACAACTTCACTCCTTCTGTCGTTTACTTGCCATTGTAAAATAAACAACTTAAATTAGAACATTTAGATTGCACACATTCTCAGAACTTACCATTTAGGCCTGTGGCTTCGCTCACAAATCTGCAAGCCCTCACCCTGTTCTGTGACTGTACAGTACCAATCTTGACACTTTGTTTGCACTTATGTATATATACCGAGATAAGTCAATCAGAAGTTATTTAGACGTCTTTTTTAATGGAATACGTCACAAATCATGCTACGTACCTGGCAGGCCAACATATTCACTTATTTGTTGCCATGCAGTATTGGTCCTGTTTCTGTCCCAGTAATGTTCCAAGCACATATTCCAAACTACCGGGTAGTGAAAAACGGACAAAATTAGCCTCTCCCTGGCGGCTACAGGTAGTTTCTATCAGGTTTCTATACATCAATAAAGAAATGCACTTCCTTGCATTGAACACTAGAGGCATCATCCATATATTTACAGAACTGCAGACACCAGTCACATAGGTAAGTGGAAACGACATCAGACATCAATAATTTCCTCCTCTATTTCTAAATCTCGGTAACATCAGGGGAATCTTTACTGGATCTCAACACTGATAGGCTTTTGCGACACAGTGTCACGCATTATTCTATACACAAATAGTGCAGACTTTGCGGTGTGAGCACACCATAACTCCATTTTTTTCATTATCAGACCTACACAGCACCCTCTGGAGAAACTAAAGGCTTTATACTTTTTTAAAAACAGATGTGCATTAAAGCTCCCAAAGACCTGGAAGCACAGAATCAGTGGAGACTGCCATTAAAAAATTCAAACATGCCATTTAAATGTAAGTAAATTTTCAAAGTGAAGACTTTGTAGAATACAGTCCAAACACACAGCTTTTTGTGGAGCTTTCAGAGGTAACACGATCTTCATCAACTGACTTTTAAAAGTTAAGTTTTGAGCCAACATGGACAAGAAATCACAACAGCTTCTGTCAGCAGATCCATCAATGACAACTGATCAAACTCTGCCGATGAATACAATGTGTTATAATTGAATTCTTTTTTTTTCTTCTTTTGTCAATATTCAATTTTAAGTTAAAAACTTTTGAAAACCTTTTCAAGGATTTCCTAAACTTATTGAACTTGTTTCATGACTCATATGACAGCTTTTTACTTTTTTTAGGTAATGAAAGCTCCTTCAATTCTGTTCCATGTTGCATATTGGGACGATCGTGTCCTTGACCGCCAGAGACAAAACAGGACGATTTTTATTTTGCTATTATTCCAAGGGGAACATGTGAAATCCTCAAGAATTAGTAGAAATATAAAACTGGGACACAGTGTTGGTTAATAATCAGTATTAGGGTGGGCTGAATGAATGGTGCCTATAATTGCCTCCTCAAATTTAACCTTTTTAATAGCTTTGGTGCATTAGTCAGTACAATGCTAAAACATTCCCTTTAAGACGAAGCTTTGTTCATGGAAAAAAAATCAACATCTTACAGCTTTAGGAGATTAGTTGGTTTATGATAAACATGATTAGTTGATTAATTGACTAAATGCATATTTGGATACTAAAACAAAATGACAGAAGGTATTTTTTAATGTCCTCAAACTGTAAGTGTCCTAAAGAGGAACTTAACACCTCCTTGAAACCTTGTCCTCAGTTGAACTTCTTACTATGACATCACTGTAGGGTGTGGTTACAGGTACAACAGTCAGTGAGGCTGGTGCCAAGTTACACTTATAAATATTCAAACCTTCTCTAATACAAAAGAGGGCATCATCAAGGATCAGAGATGTAGATTTGTTAAAATCCCATGCCATCCCTTTAAAAGAAGGGTGGATCAGTATTTTAAGGTGTGTTTTAATCCACCTGTGTTTTTGTCTTAAAAGCTATTTTTTTAATTTGAGGAAAAAAACTTAGTGGAACTGATGGGAATTAGCAAGTCAAAATATATCAGAAAGCTTTTAATCTTAGGCTGAGGTGTAAAAGTTGACGCATTGACAAAGAAACAGAAACAGAATTAGTGAATAAATAATAATAATAAATACTGTGGCCTTATGCCACCCCAGTGTGCTGTGAGAGTGATCTCCACCTTTAAGCCGGAGGAGGTAGTAACAGTGCTGAAACGGTTTCTGTATAAACAGGACAGGCAGCAGGATGGGTGTGACATTTTGATAATTGGTGAGGTTGTGGTTATTTCTGTAAAGTTATTTTTTATGCCTGTTCTTGGTTCAGATTTCCCAACAAACCAAACAAAACGATTTACGACACAGCCTCTGGAAGAGCTTGTGTTGACATTTTCTCAGACAGAGCAAGTCATATGTTCGCCATTTAATAGGAAGCAAGAGGAGATTTTTCTTTAAAGAACTGTATTTTTGACGTTTCATTTTGGTTATGGCTGATACTGGTGCAGGATCAGGAAAGAGAAAAAGAAACCAATGACCGAAGAACAAAAAAGCTAAAAGGGACAGTAACCCCTTTTACACTGCCTGCTCAAGGCAAGAATATCGCGCCGTTATGCTGCATCGCTGTGCTGTATGTAAGGCACAATTGTGTAATGGTAGGACAGAGTTGTCTTGCCGTTAAGCCTACATGGTAGGTAGTAACAGCGCCGAAATGGTGTCTGTATAAGCATGATGGCTGTGACATTTTGACAAGGTGTTACGCGTTCACTTACTGCGGGAGATTAAAAAAGTAGCTACTAGCAGTTAGCAGCTAACTCAAAGAAGAAGAACAGCATTTGCCCATCACACCTCTTTTGCTTCCAGGATGCGGGGATGCAATCTATAATCACACAGTAGAGTGAAATGCTGCCAAAGTCGTTTTGTGTAAGTATGCAAAGAAGGCATGAAGAAGGGACTTTGTAGCGGCTCTATAGCGCCACCTCTGTGCAAAAATGGCTAATGATAGAGTCCTTGAAGCATAAAGAGCTGAAACCATCAGATGTTGTTGGAGCAATGAGGAGCATATAACCTTCCTCTCATTAAACCATGAAACAGACAGATATGTCAGGTTTCCATCATGTTTTCTAGCACATGGTTTTCCATCATTTGAGCTCTTTTAACAATCACACAACACACATCTTTTCTTCTTCTGTAGTGGTTTAATGGCACTGACTGGAGAATTAGCTCCACCTGTGTTTCTTTAAAATATGCACTAAATTTAACTTCCAGAGCTTCCCTTTAATGAAACGATTTGTGTGTTAAAGTCGAGATAACTTCCCTTTAAAAGCAGGATTTTTTTATTGATAAAGAGGCTTGACTGCCTCACATCACAAACCTTCCCTTTAAAAGATCCAACATTCCCTTTAAGCGGGAGATTTATTGATGATCAAATAGATTTGTAACTTTCTAAAAGCTTGGTTTGGTTTTGTAAAAATCCCAAACCTGAATGATCTGTGTTTCTGAAACATTTTGAACTTTCCCTTTAAGAAGAAACCAGTTTCATGATTAGCACTTTACTGTGAGTTCCTAAACTAAAAAAAAACTGAACTTCTCCTTTAAGTCACTCTGAAGAAAGCAGCGTCTGTCTCGTGAGAGGGGGATTAGCAGGTCATGAACTCTTGGACTGGACGGATGTTTGCGGCTGAGGTGATGTTGTGCGTGACCTGCGTTGCCGTGGAGACGCAAGGAGGAGGAGGGTGAACCGGAGCACTGAATGTGTGCCTGCAGCAGCAGTCTGACTGTACACACCAACCGACCGACCGACAGACAGGGTGGATTTAAAATAAACAAACTACAAAGAAAACAACAAACAAAAACGCCGAGTGCCAAAGCTGGGATCTGCTGCATTCTCACTACACTTTTGAAAAAAAGGGTTCTTCTTCTTCTTCTTCTTCTTCTTCTTCTTCTTCTTCTTCTTGTAAATAGGATATATATGTTTGTTTGTTTTTGTTTTTTTCCCTGTATTGCTACAGATTTGTAAAATTTTGCGGAAAAAATTTTGTTACATTTTGTAAAATGGGAGCAACTCGTCCCCCCGAAACCCTCCTTTTTTTAACCCCTCTCTCTCACTTTCTCTCGCCTCTTATTCTTTTTTTTCTTTTGTTGATGGACTTTTAAAAAAAACGGTGCCATCAGTGGTATGCGTGTGTGAGTTTAATGTTTCTTTTTTTGTCCGTCTCTCATTTTGTACTGAACCAGAATGGAACCACTACAAAAAAAAAAATACAAAAAAAAAAGACGGACCAGTTGGCAATACTTCAGTCACTTCCTCTTCATCTCACCGGCACTGGACTTCCGCCCGCTACTTCCCGCTGAGAGGAGAGGAGAGGTGGGAGGAGGGAGGAGGAGTAGGGGAAGGAGGGAGGAAGAGGGGGGACTTCGCTTCACATCAAATCAGATTTAAAAAACAAAACACAAAAAAGCACCTTTGGACCTTTTTTCTTTTCTTTTCTTTTCTTTTGTTTTTTACTGTGCTGAAGTGAAGTCAAGTGCTATTATTATATTATTATATTATTATTATTATTGTAGCCACTCTGTCTGGAACCCTTTTTTGAAGAAAAAGCAAAGGAAAAAAAACACACAGAAAAAAAAAAAAAAAAGAAACTTAAGCCAATCTGCACTTCTTGTTCCGACGAACATGCTTGTATGACCAAGTGACTGTCGTGGATCTTTGTTTAAAACCGATAAGGAACAAACAACAACATGAAAACAATAACAACAACAAAAAAAGCAGTTAAGAAACTGTCATAAAAATGGTGGCAAAGCGCAGAAGGATTCAATGGTAACGATCACACAACACACAACACTCGACAGTAAAAAAAACACAATCCAGAATCATGCTGCCTGAATCATACTTTAATCTCTTTCTCTCTCTCTCTCTCTCTTTCTCTTCTTCGCTCTGTCACTTTGTCTCTTTCTTTCCATCCTTTCTTTGTCTCTCTCTTCTCTCTTCCCTTTCTTCTGTTTCCCTTCTTTGTTTGTTTTTTTCTCTCTCTTTCTCTCTCTGTCGTCCTGCACACCATCATACACACCTGTAATAAACAAAAACAAACAAAAAAAAAGATAAATAGCCTTTTATTCAATACATAACTACATGTTGGCTTGGTAGGCTTAGTTGAAACTAGTTCCATTCCGACAGAAAAGAATAATAGTAAAAACAAAATATGAGCTTCTTTATGTATTGCTTCTGCCGCTGTAGTGTCCTGGTCAGATTTAAAGATGATAAGACTACATATATCTGAAATACTGTATTTACAAATGCATACCAGGGCTGGCCTCAACAAACAAACAACAACAGGGGGAGGGTTTTCAACTCCGTCCAGCGGGGAGGCTGATCAGTAGCAGTCGGAGGTTTTCAGGCTGCCAGTTTGAATCAAAAATGCTCGTTTTCTTCGCTTCAAGTCTTCATAGTGTTTTTTTAAACTCGTAGCGTTCACTGAAGCTCTCAGCTCTGCACCACTGCACGTCCTTCTGCAGAAAAACAAAGCAGCGCTGTACAGAGAGGCTCCTGGTGGACGCACAGCCTTAGAAAGCTTCCAAGAGACTTTTATTTTTGCAAGTGTATAGTTTTAATTGAGTATTTTTCTGATGAATGATTGAATGTATTTGCTTTGAGGCGTTAAGTAAATGTTGTGGGTTTACTGTCTGAATGTTTGAAGAGGAAAGAGTCGAGCACACTAGTAGTCGGAGAGTCTCTTTTTAACAGCCATCTGTCAGAGGTCTTCTCTCAAACTTTGTTGGCAGTTGGCTCGTGAAATGGCAAAAGTGGCCAGTGAATTTTAAAACAGCTGCGTGTGGCTGCAGATTAAAAAACAGCAAGTTTGCTTTTTCTCAGGAAGGAACTGATTTGAGAAGAAAATCTGTCTCTAAAATCCAAAAACTGTGACACATGACGTGACAAAACTTCAGAAACATTTTAAACCAGTAACAGTTTAGAAGATGAATTATGTTTCTTTTTCTTACACCAGTACTTAAAACAGCAAAATCAGTTAGTTTCCATGGTAACCCTGTGAGCTGCACAAATTATCATTATTACTATTATTATTATTATTTTTTAAGATATTTTTGGGGCTTTATTGCCTTTACTTGATAGGATAGCTATATTGTGAAAGGAGGAGAGAGAGACAAGGAATGACATGCAGCAAAGGGACATGGGTTAGAATCAAACCCGCACCTGCTCCACCAGCAGAGCTCATGGGCGCCTCGGCTGGGCAAATTATTATTACTGTTATTATTATCTCTTTGCATTAAGTTCAAATTTGGTCATTTTGTCACATGAATTTAGAGTGGTGTGGACTGGAGTCACAAATTTGACAAAGACTTGACTTTAACACCAACGACTCGAGACTTACATGGACTTGAGCCTTTTGACTTATGAAATACTTGACACCTTCCCCAAACCCAAATATTAAAAAGTATGTTTTATTAAAAATGTGCCACGAATTAATTCATATCTCTTCGTTTCCTGAATAAACTAACGTTAACGCTTTTCATTCCCAGCTAGTCATCACCTCATTACCGAGATGATCCACTTAGTTTGAACCAATCTGACCGCATCCAGTCAAGTTGCATGAGAGATCCATGAAGACCTAACGTTATGTCAACTGAGCGGCAGTTGAAAAAAATGATACCAAAGATAATTTCATTCACGTACAATAACTATGCGATGGTCAAATATATTAAAAAACTAATTGTAGTTTGCAAAATGTGTGGGTTGAAAAATATGTACTTCCAAGAAATTTGTTTTAGTAAATACAGATTTTATACAGCATTCATGATTTTTGTAAATTTAATATTTTATTACTCTGTTGTTAAAATGGGATTACATTTGGTGAAGATGGCATTATGGCTTGTTTAGGACTCAAAACTTAAGTTGAGGATTGGGACTTGAGTACAAAGACTTGAGACTTACTTGTGACTCGCAAAATGTTGACTTGGTTCCACCTCTGTAAATTTAAACTGCTGACTTATAGCAAGCTGTTTTGGTCTATTTGTCAGAATTCAAACTACTTTTAAACCTAAAATACGTGAATTTACTGTCCCGTTAGCAACTGAGCTAACCAGCTTGAGAACTGAGAGTTAGCAAGTAAGCTAACCTAGGGAGCTATTGTGACTGAATAGCAGTAGCATGTTCCTGGTAAGCAATTGTGTTTGCAGTAAGCTAAGGTTCCAGCACCAGTTTTCTGTGTTGTGTCTTAATAGTAACCCCAGAGTTGTGAAAACTCCTGTGAGATTTCATCTACCATGTCTCAAGTGATCATGTTATCCCAAACCGTTATCTTTTCGGAAACCTAACCAAGTGGTTTTTGTGCCGAAACCTAGCCAGCCCCTCATCACCGCATCGTCACAGCATAAAACAGCGAAACAAGAGTATTTTGGATTAGGCTGCAAGAGTTTCGCAAATCCGGGGTTATCATCTAGCTAAGATTGTGGGGGGGGGGGGGGGGGGGATGTATGTGTGTGTGTGTGTGTGTGTGTGTGTGTGTGTGTGTCTGTGTGTGTGTGTGTTTGCTGTGCCATGCCCTGGTGTAAAGAGAGTTTGGAAGCAGTTGATGTCTGGTCACAGATTTTGAATGAACTTTTACGGAAACAAACCTTCCAGATTTATACGCAGTACAACAAAGCTCTGTGGCTGAACCGTAGCTTTGTTGCTACAGACTCCATTTTGAAGGAAATATAGAGAATGACTAGTGTGCACGAGTCCTTCCTTTGTTTCATTTAAAGTCGCTATGTTTGCTCACTCTGAAGTTTATCTGTTCTCCTCACCTGGTTTCCCCCAAAAAAGATCAGATCAGATCAGATTTCAGAAACCTAATGGAATCAGCTTTTTACAACTGGACGATGACACTGAGGCTGAACTGTTAAAAAGTTTATTTATTATAACATGAAAAAGTGAGAACATGAAATGCATCTTTAATTTTAAGTGCAGAGTCCAACCATCAGTTAGTCTGCTGAAATATTGGTGGAAGGTGGATTTTATTTACAAGCTAAAAATGTCCTTTTCTGTCCACACAACTCCAATTTTGATTGGTCTGAAGACTTTTCCTTTTCTTTTTAGCTCAAGCATGAATAATAAATCGAGGTGATGCAAGCTCCCCACAAATTAATGTATTACATCCTTGACTGTTTCCTAGCTGTAACTACAGATGTACAGATGGCCATTTGTGTAGTGTTCGTCTGATCCAGCCTTTGTTGTCAAATAAATTTCAGCTCTCTTCAGCTTTGAAATTTCACTTTCGCATTTACATTTTAAAGTTAGACATGTCAGATGGGAAACAAAACAAAAATGTATTATAATTATTATTATTTTAAAGATTTCAGACTCACTTTAGAAGCTTGAAGAAAAGTTTCTAAACCTCGAGTCAAAGAAGACGTGACCTTTTCAAAAGACTTTCCGATATTGAGATCACTCTGTGAAAGGTTGAATCAACCAAAAAGTTAAAAATAAATGATCTGCAATGCAAATCCACATGCTGTAGGTACTAACAGGGTTCATGCAAACTGAAAACCAGTTGCATTTTTTAAATCAGTGTGACTGGCTCATGTACAATCACAGACGAACATCCCAAACAAACCAGAAGTCTTACAGTATCTTGTGGTTTGATCAGATGGCTCAACCTCATTGAAAGGTCTTAAACAACAGCAACGGGATATAAAAAAGAACAAGCCAGGAGGCCTGAAGTTGATCATGTTTTAATTAAAAGGTATTGTGGTTTACAGAGCTCTCTGAAGTCAGACATGTTTCCTGTTAGATTGGATTGTAGTTTAACTTTTCTACATGCCACCAACTGTTCATGAGAAGGGAATTATACTGAGATACTTGAGCAGAGAAAAATCTTTTCTTCTGTGGTTTTCCCTCAGGAATAAACATTTGAGCCACAAAGAGTTTCTGATTCCTTTTTGGGGGAAACCAGGTGCACTAAATGTCTTTTAAGGGGAGTTGAGGCCAGCCCTGCTTCATAACTGAGGTTCTGCTTCTTCTACTACTGCTACTATCAAACAACCAGCCCTGGGCACAGAAACAGGCCTGAACGCTTTCAAATCCTCCCTCCAGAACTGAAAGGTGCATTTGATTTTTAACGTCATATACCAGCATTTTTAAAAGTCAGAACCCAAAGTGGATCACCGGCTTCGTTTAGTTCCCGATGACGTCAGGAAGACACTTCTGTTATTCAGCATGTGATCCAAAGTGAGGCTTCATTTCCTCAGTTTGGGTGCCAGATTGTAAGTGTCTTTGTAGTTTTTTGACTTCTAATGACCAAAATAGCCATCGATATTTGTTTTGACGTTGATTTGAAAAGTATTCGAGCTCTGTTTCTGTTGCCCAGGTCAGCAAAACAACCTGTTGATGTCTGCTGTATTTCAATAAAACACAGCCTTTTTCAAAGGGTACACCTCTTCACTCTGTGTGAGTTTCTTTCTGTGTGTCATGTGGTCTATATGCACCTAAAACCAGTTCACCCACGTTATTATTTAGAGTGTCTGCAGGTCCTTAAAAATTCTTAAAATGTCTTAAATTTTTATTTACGAGATCTTAATTGTCACAAAAAAATATCTAGTCTTATTTATCCATCTTAATTTATTTTTGTCAAAATGAGTCACACTCTTCTATGAGAGTTCAAATTACTGGTGATAGAAATCTTTAAACCTACCACTGAACCTAATACTGTTAGGTTACTGTTTTTTTCACTTTATACTTGCACTTACCTGCTGGCAAAATGTAGATTAACCTAACTATCTCTAATTCCCCAGCCTGTTCTCATTCCGAAGTCGTCAAATATCACTGCTTTGTCAGTGATTTTATTGCCAGACACTGACACCAAAAAACACCTTTCGCGTTGCTATGATACACCAACACATTCTCATCCCAAGTCGCATCACTGCTTTGTCAGCGGCCTTTCACGTCCACATATTATGCGCTAGGTATCCTTCTGCATCTGCTGTTGGCGTTCCGGAATGCCACAACCAACACTGGAAATCAACAAAAGCACATGGTAAGATTAAGAGATAAAACTAAAATAAACTTTGACCATAGGTTGAAAACTTTGTTTAGGTTAAGTTTGGGCAACAAAAGACCCAACACATTCTCACTCTGGCCTTGTCACATATAAATATTTGGTCATGGACTTTCCACGTGGACATATGATGTGTTGGTTGTTGATGTTCTTGGATGCCGTGTCAACTTCTGCCTGTTACATACATTGTCAGTTTTAAAAACACTCTTCTGTTTTCTCAGTTTGCATACTGTCTCTTTCAAAATAAAGGTACTATTTCCATACATCACCGCCAATTGAGGTTTTTTTTTCCTTCAACAGGAAACATATGTGGTTATGTTTAGCTAACACACGTATGTGGTTGTGCTTAGGCAACAAAAGCATGTGGTTGGGCTTAGGACAAAAGAACAATGTTTGGCTCCACATTTATATGGGAAGTGAACATGGGGCTCCCAGGTTCCGGGTGTTTGTTGGACCCATCCACTGGCCCTCCCGCTCAGCTCATAGTCCAGCTCCTTAAATTACATTGTTACCAGCAGCATTTCAACCTGACCCCGTCCAATGGCGTATCATACTGCCATGACAGGTGCCATCCAGCCGACTGACAGCATATCATAACACTGCAAAAGGTTTTGTCTGGCCATGTTACAAACTGATGATGCCTGGCGTGTATCACACCACTGTGAAAGTTGGCTTTTGGTGTCAGGTGTCTGACGCCAACACCAATGACAAAACAGTGGTATCTGACTACTTTGGACTAAGAACAGGCTAGATATGATGCTGGGCAGCTAGACGGCAGCTGTCATGGCTGTATGATACGCTGCTTGACAGCATCAGTTTGAAACACTGCTGGTAAAGACATAATATAAGGAGTTGGAAAATCTCTATAGGGCAGGTGGGAGGGGTGGTGGATGGGTCCAACAAACCCCAGACTTTCGCTTTCTGTATGAATGTAGAGCCAAACCATGATGGGTTTTTTTAAACCTAACCTCATGCGTTTGTTGACATCCCAGCGTGGTAGTGGTATCTCAGAACGTCAACAGCAGACACAGGAGGATACCTAGCACCTAATATGTAGCCATGAAAGTCCACGGACAAAGCAGAGATATGTGATGACTTGGAATGAGAATGTGTTGATTAACATACCTTCATAACATCTACCTCTACACAGAACCACATATAAACTACTTACCTTTAAACTCACCTGCAATGCTTGAATTCGGTTAAATATCATCTTAAAAAGGCCTTAAAAAGCATTAAATTTAGGTGTGTGACACCTGTAGACACTATAGTATTTGAATATTAGTTTACCGCATATACACCAACACTAAAGTCACACTCCACATTTTAATTTAACTCCAGAAATTTCTATTTTCTTACATTTTCCTGTTAAACTTTCTATAATGTTGGACTCACACTGCAGTAACTGAAAAATAAAAACTTCCTGTTACCCTCTGTTCTCTAATAAAATTAGTGAGGCGTCTGTCTTTGGGGAACTTACTCTCAGGGTTATTGAAACAAATGTTTGAAACCAACTCCAATCTTACTTTCCAATTTAATTGCCACAGCCTGCCTAACTGATATCCAAGCCATTTAATCAACGTGTTGACATAATAAACAATTCAGACACTCACAAAATTGTTTTCAGTATCTCTGAAGGCAGCTGCAGCACACGAGCAGGTGCAGGACAAGATGTGTGTTCGTGTTTGTACATTAGACAAGAAGGAGCCTTTAGCAGAAAAGGTAATGTTCAGAGTCTATGGCTGTTGTGTTGCTGCTGTCTTCTCTGTTTCTGCAGCCTGTGTTATACAACCTGTTAATTTTTTAATGTTGTGGCGTTATAGTCCACCCCACCATTCTGTATAAAATGTTCGAACATGAAATGGGAAGGCACTGTTGTTCTGGTAGTGGAGGTAGTATCACAGCTGAATTGACATCAGTGTCAAACTACACACAACACTACACACTTGTTGGGTCCAACAACCACTGACTTTCACCCGAAAGTCCAGTGTTTGCTTCTTGTATGAATATAAAGCCAAACTTATTTTTCCCTAAACCCAACCAAGCACATGTCTTGATTAAAGGTAACCATGTGTGTTTGTTATTGAAGGAAAAAGTAAACGTCAATTTGCTGTGTTATAGGGCATACAACATATATTTTGAAATGGACTGTAAGCAAACTTTACATGTGGAATTCCTGCAACAGTGCCTTAAAGATTGCCTCAAGGAACCAAAGAGTGCAACTTAAAGTCGTTCTGCAGAAGTTTCTACATAAGGAGCTGCATACATAAATGCTTGTTTACCTAACTCTGTACGTACCCTCGGTACAGACCATGAAAACATGCTCTGGGAACAGAGAGCATAGCCAGTTCTTACACAATGTATTCCACACAGACTGACATACAGTGGGGCAAAAAAGTATTTAGTCAGCCACTGATTTTGCAAGTTCTCCTACTTAGAAAGATGAGAGAGGTCTGTAATTTTCATCAGAGGTACACTTCAACTATGAGAGACAAAATGAGAAAAAAAATCCAGGAAATCACATTGTATGATTTTTAAAGAATTNNNNACCATAATTTACAAATAAATTCTTTAAAAATCCTACAATGTGATTTCCTGGATTTTTTTTTTCATTTTGTCTCTCATAGTTGAAGTGTACCTCTGATGAAAATTACAGACCTCTCTCATCTTTCTAAGTAGGAGAACTTGCAAAATCAGTGGCTGACTAAATACTTTTTTGCCCCACTGTAGCATTACATAGCATGGGGCTAGCTCAGACCAGAGTCCAACAACAGCTGTGCTCCATTGACTCTAATCTAAACTATAATCTAACGAGTTGTAGATTTCCTTCATTTTCAGGCTGGTTTTGTTGATTTAATTTGCTGTGTTGTACCAACATAGGGCATAGGACATATGTATTTTGAAAGGGACTGTAAGAAAACTTTACATTTCCTGTGAAAACAGAAGTGTATTTTGAAAACAGAAAATGCATGTAAAAAGCTGAAGTTGACACGGCGTCCAAGAACATCAACAACCAATGCACCCAGGATACTTTGCAAGTCAAATGTCCACATGGAAAGTCTTTGAACAAACATTAATATGTGACGAGGTCGGGATGAGAATGTGTTGGTTCTTTTATTGCCTAAATTCAGGAAGTAAACCTAAAACAAAGTTTTTAACCTACATTCTGTAAATACATACATAAAAAAAAAGACTTTATGCATTTAACAAGCTGAAACTGTACATTTCCTGTCAAGCTTAAATCGACACACCAGCCCAGAACATCTAATCTGACCAGTGCCTATGGGTCCATACTACACGGCTTGGTAAAATCATCCTCCAGAGTCCAGCAGCATCAGGAATCTTATCCTGGATTATTACAATGATTTCAGACTAAGAGTCACATCTGGGCTTGTAACATCCAACTGGCACCGGCTAGAAAAGGGTATCATAACCGGCTGCACCACTTTTGTTACCCTTATTGCCATGGCCATGAACATGATTGCCAAATCTGCAGAGGTGGAATGCAGAGGCCCTTGGACAAAGTCCGGCACAAGACAATCTCCTATCTGGGCCTTTATGGACGATCTCACATCACAACATCCTTAGCGCCAGGAACTAGATGGATCCTCCAAGGCCTAGAGAAGCTTATCACATGGCCTAGGATGAGTATCAAGCCAAGCAAGTCTAGGCTGCTGGTGCTGAAGAAGGGTCACATAGAGGACAAGTTCTGCTTCACACTATCTGGTGACACCATTCCATCCATTTCTAAGAAGCCGGTGAAGAGTTTGGGAAAGATCTTCAACGCCAGCCTCAAGGCTCAACTTCCATACAAAAGACCATCAAAGACCTTGAAGAGTGGTTAACAAAAGCAGACAAGTCAGATCTACCAGGAAGATTTAAGGCCTGGATTTACCAACGTGCCCATCCTGCCCAGGATTCTGTGGCTGCTGCTGGTATACGAGGTCCCAAAGTCAACAGTCAAGTCAATGGAGAGGAGGATCAGCAGCTTCCTTCGCAGATGGCTCAGTCTTCCTCGCAGCCTCAGTAGCGCAGCACTGTATGGCAGCAGCAACACTCTGCAGCTCCCCTTTAGTGGACTAAAAGAGGAGTTAATGGTGTCATGGACAAGGGAGCACTCCTGTACAGAGACTCAAGGGACCCCAAAGTGGCAGATGCAGGATTTGAGGTCAGAACGGGCAGGAAGTGGAGAGCAGTCGAGGCACTTGAGGTGGCGGAGTCGCGGCTAAGGCAGATGGAGCTGGCCTTTGTTACTTCCCCAGGACTCTAATTACCAAAGCCTGGGGCAAAGAGAGGCGCCTTCTTGTCCAGGAGGAGGTTAGTTAACAATAATCAAGCCTATTGGCAAGGTGACGTGTTAGCATAGCCTACCTTCTTCCTGAGATCAGGGACACGGCAGCGGCACGGGGGCAAAGCCCATCTGCACACACTGCGATGCCACACAGCTGGTTCAATATCGGTGAAGTTTCCCTTTATATTCATTGTCTTCTGTTGTGATCACCAGTGATGTGGTGGTTCACTTTTACACTGTGATCTGTAGCCTATAGTTCGGCTTTAGCCTCTAACTATCTTTGTCTTTTTAACCTGTTTTTGCTGCTCAGTCAGTTTGACTTCCTGGATATATCCTTCAAGCACATTTTGTAGACCCCTCTGTCTGCTTCTCTCTGGAATCACTATTTCATTTTCCAAAAATATTATAATATGTCTTCAGGGAGTGCAGTTAATTACAGTGTGGGCTCCATGCTTACTCTGAAAGCTTGTCGGACTATCACAAAAGGGGCGGGCTTAGTGAAATGTAAATTGTACCCACTTCAATTTGGAAAACTAGCTCAGAAGAGGCACAGAGGAATTTTCAAGAAGTGTAGGAACACCACACTGATGTATCAGTGGGCTGGGATTGATTGTTTGCAATGTTGGTCCAGGAACACAATATGGGATGTTGATCAAGGAGTTTGTCTCACTTGGCAAAATCACGCCATGCAGAATGTGTTAAACATCCCCAACCTTGGTCCAATGAAAAGCGAAGGTCTCAGTCTGGATCAAACTGAACATTCGTTTCTAGAGTAACACATATTTTTTGGAAGTTTCCGACTTCTGGAGCAATTACAGGAAGTTCTGTCAGGCTGTCGTCATCACTGGAAAAAGGAAAAACTACAAAAAAAAGATAAGCCTGTAGCACATGAAGAGAAGATGACACTAAATGTTTAACTGACATTTTGAACAAGAAATTTATAAAGAGTTGGGAAAAATAATTAGTTTTCCAAGAGGATGTAAGAGAGCATACAAGAGGACTGGAAAGCCCATCTATAAACCAATCAATGTAAAGTAGGCATCGGGAAAGGGAGCTCATGAAGGTGATGACGACAACAGGGCGTAGGTGATGACATAACATACTGGTGGATACAGGATGTTAGTGTAACGACAGGAGGTAGGCAACACTGGTTGTGTGGCGTTCTTAATTGAGATTGCATCACTGCAATGTGAAACCAAAAGTAACCAGATAAAATGTATGCAGTGTAACAAAAACACCAACCTTGGGTCAGACATTTAGGTGTGAAAAGGCCCCAAACTTTGAGATGTTCCAACTTGTGGGAACTCCGTGCAGCTCCTTGTGTTTGTGTGTCGTCAGAATGACAGCAATGACATGTCCCCACTAACCAGATGAATTTTTTCTTTAGGAAACTTGTGTAAACAGAAAACATAGATACAAAACCGAAAATGTATTCCACTCCAGTTTACACCAAAGTAAACAAACTGTTGGTTCAATAATTTCTTCAAAAATAAACTCCAAACACTTTTAACCTCCTGCTCTCTCCATCCACAGCCCAGTCTGATCTGGTGAAGTGAGGTGACTGCTCAAAGCTTCAGCTGATTTCACCTGATAAACACCACTTCGGTCACAAAAAAGAGGTTGATGTTGGAGATGAGAGGAAAGAAAAAGAAGCATTAAAAAAACTTGCGCAGCCTTGAAACTGTTGACGCCTGATGCAACTGTAAAAGATGAGGGAGGCGTTTCTGGCCTGTTTAGCATTTCCATCCCGTTCATTCTGGATGTTCTCCACGTCGCTGAGCCCATCCCAGGCACGCTGTAATATCTGGTCGGTGCTCTCAAAGGATATCACGGCGCTGGTGTTAATTTAAGATAAGCTCTGCCTTTGGAATCACAATGAGAATGATGGGGGTTGTAAAAAAAATTAAAAATGAATAAGAATAAAGGTGAGGAATCACATTTCGGGCTGATAGCAGCACACGGTGGATTGAAAGCTGTCGTGCCCTCAGAGCGCTCGGTGTGTTTCAGTGTGTAGTTCTTTCAGTGATGTGTTCAGTGTGTGTACAGTGTGTGTGTCTAAATATTCATGTTGTGTGTTGAGTGTTTGGGGTTTGAGCTCGTGTCTCTGCAGATAAATCGACCTGCAGAAAGATGAGCATTTCTACAGAAAACACTTTCTGTGTATGATGCTGCGTTTGAGCCCCGTGGGAAATCAGGTAAATATGAGTTCTCTACTTGAAACATTGTTTTTGTCAGCTTCCCAGTGGTATATACAGCTTGAAAATTCAAGCCTTGATAAAATTTGTATTGCCTCATGTAAAGAACCTTGTATTTATTATATATTGTATGTATTATATATCAGATACCATGAGAAAATAAGCAATTGATCTATGTCACAGCTGAGTTTGCCCTCATAAAGCTTAAAAACTATCTTTAATATCATTTTTAAAATTTGTTTTTGACATTGTAATGTCAAAGGTAATTGTGCGCAAGTGCAAAGTCAAGACAAGACAAGTTAAGACACAAACAAATGTAGATTTGTTCTAACTTGCACAAAGTGAGTATGGTAACGTTATTAATAATTTCCAATTTATTTTCTTTTGTTTTTCCAATAAGTTTCCTGGAAATAACATTTCATGTGTTACTAACTAAAGACAGGGATCAGCTGGTACCCTTCCATACCTGCACAGTGTACACAAGGACATAGCACCAAATTCTGGGCCCTGCATAAGCAACCAATGTGTTTTCATCAAATAATCCAATGTGTTTTCATCAAATAGCAAATAGCAAATATTGCAGCTTGATCAGCGCTGTTTATGTCTAGATATGTCATCCTAGGTATCCTCCTGCATTTGCTGTTGACATTCTGGAACAGTGTGTCAATTTACACCTGTTAAATGCATTGTGTCTCTCCTAATTTAAATACACTTCCATTTTCACAGGACATGTACAGTTTATGCTCATTAGATGCATACAGTCTTTTTCAAATTAAACTTGTGATATAGGAAAAACACCTCATATTTACATTTATTTTCTTGTGCAACACAAGCACATGGTTAGGTTTAGAAAGAAACATCATGGACTGACTCTACATTCATAGGGGAAGCAAACACTGGGCCCCCGGGTGAAAGTCCAGGGTTTGTTGGACCCATCAACCTCCTGTTCCTCCTGCCCTAGGAACTTTCTAGCTTCTTATATTATATCATTTCCAGGAGCGTTTCAAACTGAAGTCATCCAGCGGCATATCATACTGCCTTGACAGGTGCTGTCCGGCCGTGTAATTAACTGATGCTGCCCATCCACAAATCATACTGCTGCAAAAGGTGTTGTCCAGTCGACCCGCAGCGTATCCACTGCCAAAGGTAGTGTTCGGCAGCTTGACAAACTGACGCCACCCAGCGGCGTATCATACCACTGCGAAAGGTGGCCCTTGGCGTCAGTGTCTGACATATAAATCAATTTGGAGGGCCAGGAGGCAGAGCAGATGGCCAAAGCAGATGAGGAGGATGACCGGTAGGTCGACCAGACAGGCAAAGCTGATCTGGGGGTGGCTGGGAGGCCGACGTGACAGGTGGAACAGATCTGGAGGCCGACCAGGAGGCCGACGTGACAGGTGGAGCAGATCTGGAGGCCGACCAGGAGGTTGACGTGACAGTTGGAGCAGATCTGAGGCTACAGTGGCCCAGCAGGAATGGGGACTTGAGGCTACTGCAGCCCAGCAGCAACGGGGACTTGGGGGTGCTGCAGCTCGGCACAGACAGGAACTTGAGAGTGCTGCAGCGTCACAGGAACTGGAACTTGAAAGTGCTGCAGCCCAGCAGCAACAGGAATTTGGGAGTGCTGCAGCTAAGAACAGGTGGTTGTTGGCCGTACCACCGACTGGGCTCTGGGTGCAGGAGTCAGCCGGACCACCAGCTGGGCATTGGGTGCAGGAGTCAGCCTGACCACCAAATGGACTCGCAAAGCTGGAGTCGGCCAGACTGCCGAATGAACTCGTGGAGCTGGAGTCGGCTGGGCCACCGACTGGACTCTGGGTTAAGGTAACAGCCGGACCGCTGACTGGACTCTGGGTGCAGGAGTTGGCCGGACCGCCAACTGGACTTGAGGAGCAGGGGTCAGTCGGACCACTGAATGAATTGACGTGGGAACGGGTGAGATGTGTGCCGAGACAGCAGAATGAGGGACTGGCTGGATGCTCACCTGGTTGCTGGCAGGACAGGCTCGAGATTTCTTCCCCGGTCTGGGGGTCTGGGCGAGGCTCTGCAGACCCGCCAGGGCGAGGTGGGTTCCCAAGAACGGGTCAATGGCTGGGGTCGACTCAGGATGTGAAGGCTACAAGCTAACAACCCTGAGCCTAACTGACTCATGTGCTGGCTGAGAGTCAGGAGTGCTAACAAAGTCCTCAACCCAACCAGGTAGCAAATTCTTAAGCTAAGGCCTCAAGGAAACCTCCACCTCTCATGTCATTTTTTAAGCATAAGTTTAAATGTCACTTCATGAAGGTCTCCAGCCGAGTCCGTGAATGGTCGGATCCTTCTGCAGTGGTGAGGGAGAGTGCGCTGGGATCATTTTATGGCCAGATTGTACTGTAACAGGTGTGATTGCACCCAAATGCAGCACTCAGTGACAGTTGATAATGACCTTTACTGAAACACAAGGTAACAGGAACATGAGCTGACAATTCATTCTCCGAGCTCAGAGCCCACACACAGTCTCTGGGTTCAGGGTCCAGGGAATGGACCGGGCCGAACTCGGAAGCGGGACCGAGAATGAGGACGTGAGTCCTCGGATCCAACAGTTCAACCTGACAGCAGGCAACTGACAAGCAGGTGGGAACACTCACGCTGAAACGTTGTGGCAGGAAAACACCACACAGGCAGACAGAAACCAGAAATGCTGAGGCAGAACTCGTGGTCGGCGACAGAAGGCTGGTGAGTTTACCGGGAAACAGACGACGTAGACAGGTCAGAGGGAATCAAGCCAAGAGTGAATGCTGGAAAGTCTTGCATGAAGTCAAAGAACAATCTGGCACTGAGGGAAAGGCAGCAGCTGCTTAAATGCAGGGAGTGCCTGTATACCTGTATACACAGGTGAGTGGAGTTGTCTTGATGAGGGGGGTGTGGCTGGCAGGTAGAGTGGAAAAAACACAGGGACAGCAGGCGAGCAGAATGCAGGCTGTGACAGTTACCTTTGGTGCATTATGACTCAAAACTCAAGTTTTAGGACTTTGGACTGGACTTGGGACTTGAGTCCAACGACTTATGACTTACTTGTGACTTTCAAAACAATGACTTAGTCCCACTTCTGATAGTTATCAGAAACTAAGGACAAAACGTTATCTCATGTTTTTCTGAAGGAAAACATGAGAAGCGACTTCCTTTTCGAGTTCCTGGTAAGTTTTGAAATCTTTGGGTTAAAGTCTGAGTTGTTTTTATCCACACAGTTTTTTGGTGTATGATGTTAGCTAGTAAATGCTGCTGTGAGAACACAAATCAACTCTAGGCAATTATGCAACTTTGTAACAAAATTAGTTCCTGATTCGGACCAAAACAAGTGAACTCTAGGTCTGAAAGCACCCTCAGATTTTTATTTTTCAATTTAGTGTAATGTTCTGCTTGTAAAAATTGCTTTATTTTTTAAATCTAAGTTTCTCTTCTCTTATTTGCATTTGACACTAAAATTCTGTAAAGAAGAGTAAAAAAAAATTAAAGTGCTGCTTTTTACATATTTTATGCATATAAAGCAAGTTTGTTTTCTTTCAAGATTTGTTTAAAAAATGCAGTTATTGTATTTAACTGTGTCCCAGGTATCGTGCTGTACAGTGAGCTGAATCTTTACTCCTGCAACCCACGGGCATGGTGGGCTGCTGGACCTCTAGGTTAAATCCCCCACCTGCTTGGGGAACATGGCCCTGGGACTATGAGCGAGGTCTCCCCCTCCCCCAGCCTCCTCCTCTGAGGCTGTTCAGCAGCAGACTGTGGTTGTATTCTGCAGCTCCCAGGTGTGAGTGTAACTGTGTGAATGTGAATCAGGATTGTTGAGAAACACAGCACACGCTCAGATAAGCTTCCCCGGCATGAATAAAAACTAAAGAGGAAAAAAAAAAAAACATCATAGGTGAGAGTCTCGTGAGAAATATCCAACTAGATTTCCTAGTGTCAGACTCCAGGGATTTGAAACCAGCTTCTTTACGCTGCTGTATCTTCTTAAAATGTTCGACACAGACCCAGCTGTGTTAGGATGTACAGTAAGTGTCACATATTTGAGTCCTGAAATACTGCTGCTCCACCTTCAATCCAGCAACACATCACAGGTCAAATTACTAAAACAGAAGCCAACTGGCTGGGCTGCATCTGCTGCTGTATGCCGTAAACACATGGTTACATAACATGTCTGTGTGTTAATTGGCCAGTGAGACAATAGCCGCCATTTTCTTTGCATGTCAGACACACTCAGGACGACAGCGGGAGATGGACAGAAATACTCAGAAAGGCTTATGCAACTAATTGGGTCTCTTCATGCCGCTGCCGCTGCTCGACCCGTAATTGGATGTTGGTTTTCTTCAGAGTTGTTGCATCACCTCTGCTGTGCGTCGTCCGCCTATATTCCAAATGCATATTCATTCACAGAGCCTGAACAAAGGCTTCATGAGATATTTTATTGCTCAATCTGGAATAATTTGGCATTAAATTGCACCGCTGCACTGTGAAAAGAGACTTAACAATTATAACCAGAGAGAAGTCTGCAGGTAGGAGAGGAGTTTGTCTTTCTCAATGCTGAACTTTAAACTCAATCTGGAGGGCAAACATGAATCAACATATGAAACATGGCAGCTTGATTTGTTGTCTAACTGCCTTCAAAGACATTAAAAGAGCTGTTTGTACGTCAAAAGCAAACGTGCTGAAAGAGTGAAATTCTTCTAAATACAGAGCGAGCAGAGAAACGATGTGTGCATGTGAAACAGGAATGATAAAATAGTGAAAAGGTGGGTGTCTTTTGCCCTCATATTAACAGGGAAACAACCCCTCTCCATCTCCCCCCACAGATCGACAGTTCACTCTCTGTGCAGAATAATAATCGGATACTTTATCGATCCCCGGAGAGAAATGCTTCTTTTTGGGAATCGTCCACATGGAGGTCAGAGGTCAGGCTTAGCAGCCCTGAAGCTGGTGAGGATACAGTGTCTCCTGTCATTTTTTGTTTCTGTCCACTAGCCAGGTCTTTTACACGATTGCTGCATCTCCATTCAGGACCAGATCTTTTGAAGGATGCGGCCCAGAAAGGTGTGACCTTTTAGCTGACCCGAAGTGCTTTCCAGCAAAACTCGAGGTGTGTCTATTAAGTTCTTGTCTCCACCCAGATGCCAGAATAAAATGTTGGCATTGGACATTTCTGCAAACCACAGATATGTTACATTCGTATGTTTCTAGTCATGTTTGTAGCAACAAAAGCTGGTATTCTTTACCAAGAGGTCAGGACATTTCCAGCCATGTCCGTAGTGACAGGAGCTGGCATTTTTTTAAGGAACGGTCAGGACATGTCCACTCTTGTTTCTAGCCACAAAAGCAGGTCATTTTTAACAAGAGGCAGGGACATTTATAGCCATGTTTGTAGTGACAGAAGCAGATTTTTTAATTTTTTTTTTCATGAGAGGCAGGGACATTTCTAGCCATGGTTCTAGCAACAAAAGCAAGTATTTTTTAATCAGAGGTCAGGACTTCTCCAGCCATGTTTCTGATGACAAAATGCATGTTTTTTTTAATGAGAGGTCATTACATTTACAGCCAGGTTTGTAATGGCAGAAGCTGGCATTTTTTAGGAGAGGTCAGGAAATTTCCAGTTGTGTTTGTGGTAACAAAAGTAGTTTATGGATGGAGATGGATCGGTGGGTCGGTGCGGCTTCTGCAGTGATGCGGGCGCTGCGCCGGTCCGTCATGGTGAAGAGGGAGCTGAGCCTGAAAACAAAGCTTTCGATTTACTGGTCCATCTATGTCCCAATCCTCACCTATGGTCATGAACTCTGGGTAGTGACCGAAAGAATGAGATCGCGGATACAAGTGGTGGAAATGAGTTTTCTCCGTGTTGTGGCTGGGCTCAGCCTTGGAGATAGGGTGAGCATTTACAAGAGGTTGGGCATTTCTAGCCGTGTGTGTTGTGACAAAAGCAGGTATTTTTTAAAGGGCCAGTGTGTAATATTTGGCATGGTTTATTGTCAAATCTGAATCTGAATCTGAATCTGAATCTTCTACCCATTAATATGTTTATATAAGTGTATAATCGCTATAAAATAAAATTCGTTTGGTTTTCGTAGCCTTATAATTATGCTTTTATATATATGTATATATACATATATNTATATAGCAAGGGCCTTGCTTTAGAGAGGTCGCCATCTTGCGCCGCCATGTATGTACGGCAGCCTGAGCGGACAATCCAGCCAGCCAGAGAACGCGTTTTGCATGTGTAAATAAACCAACGAAGACAGCGGAAGGAAGGAAGAAGGAGGAGGAAACAGCAGAGAGTGTTAGTAGTTCGTCAATAGAGAGAAGTGAAAAGTTTTTTTAGTTATAAAGTTTGCGAATGGACCACACTTACCACGCAACAGGAGAGAATGAACCCGAACCGTCATCTGCGAGGAAAAGAAGACGCAACTTCACTCCCTGTGATGCACTCTCTGTGGCGGTTTTCCTCCTGATGATATATCTCCCCAACGATGGTAGCACCGAATCCCATTCTGTGCAGCAAAATGGGAGCGGAGGATTCAGCCTCTCTTCTCGCCCGCTCAGCATCCAACACATGGAGTTCCTCATCTGTGTACTCCGGCTCAAACAGGTATGGCTCTGGATCTGTGTCTGCTACAAAAAACTCTTCAAAATTGTGTTCAAAGTCGTCCATTGCAGCTACTATAGTCTGGAGATATCGCTAGGCTAAATAAACAGCTGAGTTTTGTTTGCAGGCTACGTCTGTGCCTGCTCACCGGTGTTTCCCTCCGCAGATCACAGCGCAGGACGTACTGAAAATTTTTGTCTTATGTCAATAACAGACAATAGGATAGCAGTAACGTTACTCCTATGTACCCTGCTGATTGGATTCAGTACAGCTAAAACCACCGTTTATTACTGAACAGTACAGGTTACTGCTGGCCGTAACCACGCCAAAACAACCAAGAAGAATTTAGTTGTAACTCCAACTGTGCACTGCTGCTCTCTCCTTTAGCTCGTTCATACACACACCAGCAAGCACACTCACACAGCCCTCATCCCTGTCACACTCGCACCCTGCACCCCTACCTATACTCATTCAATCCCAAACATGCCATTAACTCACAGAACATTGACATTATAACAGAACATTTACTGCAGTGGTGAGTGTGGTAAGATGTCAGTCAGTGTGCGAGATGGAGATTGGTGGAGCAGAGAGGGGAGGCTGCCCCGCTGGGTACTGTAAGTGAGTATGTGTGTATGAAGTGTGTGTGTTACGCTAGAAGAGTCAGAGTTTGGGACGGAGTCTTTTACCCCCTGGAGTGTTACTGGAGTTTTTGGAGGGCTCAAATAAACTGGCCTTTTTCCCGAACGCTACTCTGGTCTCCTGCTCGTGAGTGATTCATTACAATATCGTAACATGGTTTAAATTTCTAAATAAATATTCACCTCGTCCCTAGATAGACCTACTCCTGAAAAACTTGTGCCTGCGCAAGGCTTTTGGTCCTAAGAGGCCACCGTCATTTATCTGACGGGAGGGGTGAGCGAGTGAGCCCTGCAATCTAGAATTTGACCACTGATGTCACTGTTTTCAACCCATTTTACACACTGGCCCTTTAACCAGGGGTTGGGACATTTCCAGCCATGTTTGTAGCAACAAAAGCAGATATTTTTTAACTAGAGTCCAGGGCATTCATAGCAATTGAAGCGGATATTTTTTAACAACAGGTCATGACATTTCTAGTTGTGTTTGTAGTGACCAAAAGGTGTATTTTTTTAACAAAATGTCGGGACATTTCTGACCATGTTTGTAGGGACAGAATTAGGTATATTTAAAGGACAGTTTGAGATATTTACAGCTGTGTTGTTATGGCAACAAAGGCAGGTATTTTTTAACAAGAACTCAGGACATGTCTGGCTATGTTTGTAGCAACCAAACTGGGAATGTTTAATCAATGCTTGGTGTTTTCCTAAACTAAACCAAGAGGTGGGAGTTTTTATGTGCCTAAACCTAAGCACGTTAATCACAGTGTTGAGTCAACATAAAATTGAAATAAGAAATTAAAATTCTCAACGTATCTGCTATATATGAAATGTGCAAATGTAACATATCTGTGGTTTGCAGAACCATACGATACCAACATGTATTCTAGCAATTTGGTTGTCTGCATGTATATAATATATATTTATGATTATATATAATATATATTTCTAGGTCTGTCATGGGTAAGATGCCCTCAAACATTATTCCTAAAGACATCAGTGTAACTTTAACACACATTAAATAACAATATGGCTTTAAACAGGAACAGACTCTGGCTTCTATAATTTGTGTTTCATTAAATACACAGTATTCACCATTTAGAAACACTTGGTCATAATATGAAAGACATCTTGACAATAAAGTCTGTTTATATGCCACTAGCTTATACATTTTCCCCCTTATTTCAGCCTGTAATAATACATCACATTTTATATTTTTATGATATTTTGTAATATTAATCTGAATCTGCAGAGTTATCACACAGATGTACTGAAGAAAAAGGTACAATAAAATTACACACAATGTACTTTGTTACTTTCCACCACAGGTCACACCACATAACTTCCTTTTAATGGGGCAGATGCCACAGTGAGTCCGGCTGTTTCACATTGCACAAACTGTGATCACCTGTCTCACGAATTCATCTGCACACATGCATAACTTGTCTCTTAATCTCAAATCTAAAAATTCATCCCATGCAGGCTGGGATACAATAATAACTTCATCATGTGAATCTGAATCTTTGCGCAGCTTGAAGTAGACCCTCTGTGGTTCAAAGGCATCATGGGACTTGTGCTCTCTGAGTTTCCACTTTCAGTCTCATTCAGCTGTTTGATGCAAAACTGAATGCTTGAGAGAAAAAAAAAAAACCTTTGTGCTGCTTATACGTCAGTGAAAAAGACTGTTTTCTCCAGATACGAGGCCAGTTTGCTCTCTCCCTTTGAGCTCCTGCCTGCTGTTCAACTTGCACGTATCACAGTTTGTACAAAGTGATGAAACACATGTCACAGAATAACAGAGTTACAATTTAATATAAAAAGAAACAAAGGAGGCAAAGAACAAGTTGTACAAATATTTTAGGCGATAACAAAAATGAAGAAATTCATGTTCTGAGCTCTTCATGTTGTGATTATCTTTTTGGTGAAAGGAAAATATTTTATTTCATATATTCAGCTCACATCCAGGTGTTCCAGCTGTTTGTGACTCATGTAATTTAGGAATCCGCTTTTTGGTAATAAGTTGTTTCTTATCTGTAGCAGTAAAGTTCTGGGGTAGGTTGTGCGGCCAATTGAGTAGGTGTGTTATCAAGAATTTAATCAGAGGTTGAGCTGATGTGTGAATCATGCTTTAATGGGCGGCTGCTCGTCAACAGAGAGACGCTTACTCCGATCAGAAGAGATATTCGGCCTCGCCAGGAAACCTACGATGAGCCATCCTGCTGCACTTTATTATTTTTTAACCTTCGTGCGCAGCAGGTTTGCGAGCTGCTGCACAATCACGCAAGCTCCACACTGGGAACTTCCCATTATAACCATAGCTTCATACTGGGAGCTTCCCATTATAACCACAGCTTGTAACTGGTCAGCACTGAGCAGACCCACCGAAGCAGCTGTTAGACTTTACTAACCCCTGAAGTGAAATCCCTCCACTGCATTTAACCCATCATAAATATTTAGGCAGGAGTTTAATACTTTAAACCAGAGAGTCTGAGGCTCATCAGCCGTTTGGAGGAGATTTTTGAAATGCACCATATTGATTTAAACTGATTTTCATCCAGATTTCAGATTCTTTCATTAATTAAAACTCATTTCAGCCATAAGACGGTAATGATAAGCTGCTGATGCCATCATTCACGGTCAATTCACAAGGCTTAGACTTAATAATAATGATAATTGTCTTTATTTCTGACCACTTTTAATCAAGACTACACAGCTAGCATTTCTATGAGACTGCATTGAGACACAGCAGTGTTTTGAGCTCAATGCTAATGTCAGCATGCTAATACGCAAATAACAACAACATGCATTAACATTTCATCAATTCTGTAGAGTGCTCTAGGGATGATGGGTTTTTTTTTGTAGGTTGACGTAGAAGTAAGCCTCACCCTGGTTCCCTCATCAACAAGCCTATGGGATTTTTCCATTAGATTTTGGAATATTGCAGGAAAGCTCCATGGCAAAAAAATGTTTATGATACTAACACAAGATAATCTTCACAAATGAACACCACTTTTATGATTTTTGAAGCCTAAATGCAATCACCAGAAGTAAAAAGCAAATGTTAGGCTATAAACTAACTACACCACGGTTGCATGACTTGACATCTCTACCACAGCTAGGCTGTAAAAGCATGTGCAGCATGATGACATTTTGTAGTCTCATTTAGCCACTTGTTAGCAACCGCCTTTTCAAAGACACATAAAAGCTTCAAAATTCACAAGTGGGGGATTAACTGACATATTTTATGTCAGAGAGCAAAACATAAAAGTCTCTTCAGCGTGTGTTAACTACAGACCTTATGTTAAGCATCTAACCAAAAACCCATCCAAAAAACCCATTGACTTCAAGATGTGGGAACGAGGAGTGCTAAAATGCCAACTTATTTCTGGGTTTTAGGACTCATTCTTAGAGCCATATATTTGGTCATAAACCAAAGTATTAGACCAATAAGAATGTCAGCTTGATATTGGAGCAAGATGAGGATCAAGTTATTAATTGACACTGTGCTAAGCCCTGCCTCCTTTTGTCATGCCTGCCAGGTTTTCACCCATGCTGTGGTGCTAGAGAACAAACTAATTATGTTTCATGTTGCTGTGAATTAATTGTAGACTATACCATGTCAATTTACATAAAAAGAATTTTCTTACAAGTCTTACTTTCTTGTTGCTAGTGGGTGGCACAATCACCATGACATAAAATCTGAAAGTTGGCTTCGGGCGTGGAGCCTTATAAAACAAGTGAAATTTGGTGGAGATTGGACCATGTATGCTGGAGTTTAAAAAAAAACACTTCCTGTTTGGTGGCAACACATGGAAATTTGGCCCACACCAAATTTGAAATCAATCACATCTAATCTGTTGGAGGGGTTCGTTAAAGTATGGCCCCTAGAAATGGCCAAAAATGCACAAAAATTCCACTTGAAATTCAAAATGGCTGACTTCATGTTGGGTTTAGGGCATGACTCCAAGACTTTTTTTTCATCTTTGGGTGTTACATGTGCCTACCGAGTTTTCTAAATGTCTGTGAAACAAGCTTCAGGGGCTGCTTCATAGGTATAGGGAGCGCTACTGAGCCATTTTGTGACACCCGTTAACCAGACCCATATCAGATGTAAAATTTCGCCAGTTTACATTGTTTGTGCAAAGTTTCCTGAGTTTTCAAGCACCATAAGCCCCTAAACAATGTGATTCTTTTTGGAGAAAAATAATAATAATAATTCCTTCAGTTTCTATAGGGCCTTTGTGACTGCCTGCAGTTGGTGCTTGGTCCCTAATAAATAGATAAATAAAAGAGATTTGATTAAAAGTACGAAGTATTTGAGTACGTGGTCTTGGAGATGAAGCAAAGCAGAAAAACATGTTTTAGACTTAAACAGCAAATCCAGCTTGCCTTTGACTTGATATGTCTTAGTGTTAAACCACCTGAATGATTTAGAATCTTAATAAACATATTCATTTATGTAGCTACTGTGAATTCCTCTTAAACAAACAGTGTCTCAGCAGCTGATCATTTCAATGTCCTGGTAAGGAGGCCTGCAGGCACTGGAACAGAGTTATGTGAATTGTAATAAATCAGTGCTGGAGTCATTACACAGATATGGAGCCTTCGTCCCCAAAACTAATAACTTCACCTTTTCAAAGATGGCCCCCCTGAGGAAGATGCTCCACTTGGAAAAGTTTAGCAGAGCACTTAATTACAATAAAGATCTTTGACTGAACTCAAGTGGGTGACAGAAATAGAAGTACTTCAGATCGTCCAGAAACAGAAAGTAATCAAATTAAACTCATTCAATTTTTCAACTCTACTCAGGATGATACTTTTTAGCTACATTTTTTATTGCATTGTTGTTTCAAATCTTTATTTACCTCTGGTACTTTTGTATTTTCTGGAGCTGTTTGAGTAGTGTTGTTTTTTTCAGACAGCACTACTCAAACAGCTCCACACATTCACACCTGGAAGCTTCCCAGTACAACCAGTCTGATCTGCTGTTATAGAGAGGTGGGATATAAGATAACGGTACACGCTTTTGGACAATCTTTCCTAGAAGATGTTCACAGTGTTGCACTCTGCTGTTCACACAAAAAGTGGCAGAAGTAGTGGTGTGAAGACTGGAAAAAAAAGAGAGATTAAAACACCACCCTCTTTTCTCAGCTGCCCACATCTGGCCAATCACTGTGTGAAGTGGGTGTGAATGTTGGAACGTCGGTTTCACAAAGTTGAAGAGAAATTGTCAAAAACAGCCTCCTCCGATCCCGACTTCAGTTTGGTGTGAGAAGAAGAGGTTTCAGATTCAGCTGGAGCATACCAATGTCTTAAAAGGCCTTGCTCAATGCAATGTTGTAGTACTGGAGACCTGTCTAGAGACCATTTTTAGACACTTGTTTCAGACAAGGGGACTTGGAGTCATGTTTGCATTCTCATGTGGACACTGGCCTAAAACACTGGCTCAAGGGCAACTCGTTCCCCTAGGGTTAGGGTTAGGGTAAAATGCTGGGTTAGGGGTTAGGGTTAGCGGGTTGGCAGCCCATCTCTGTCTTTTTATATTAAATTGTGCCTGACTCATAGTTACGAATCACATGTTGACGTTTGGCAAATTAACTTTCCATAGGACATACAGAGACTTAAAATGCCAACATTCTTTCAGGCTTCATTATTTCAGGCAGGACGGGTGAATTTTTGAGGACAACAGCTACTCTTACTGTTCACATACTGACCTGGTACCTAGTGGCAGTTTTCTGAAATGTTCTGCAGTGTGTGTGACCCACTGAAGGAGGAAGTGAAAACATGGTACCCTGGGTGCATTTGTTGTTGACAGTGTCTCTTTCAAAATAAATGCACTACATCAGTACAACACCACAAATTGATGTTTTTTTTTCCTTCAATAACAAACATACGTGGTTGGGTTGAAGAAAAAAGAACAGGGTTTGGCTTTATAATGTTACAGGATGCAAACACCACTCACCTGGGTGAAAGCATTTGTTGGATAAATCCACCACCACTCCCACCTGCCCTACTCAGACTTTTGCCGCCTTAACTTTTGTTCTTGTGCCGCCGTGTTCCCCTTTAACTCCACTGAGTGCCATTCAGAGTTGGGTATAATCTTGTGCCGCCGTGTTCCCCTTTAACTCCACTGAGTGCCATTCAGAGTTGGGTATAACGCGTTACAAAGTAACGCGTTAGAGTACTTTGATTACTTTTTGCAGTAACAAGTAACCTAACGCGTTAGTTTGCTGTTTGAGTAATCAAATACTTCAGTACGTTTTCAAACAAGACATCAGTTA
>NC_065527.1:31430926-31460539 GCF_006386435.1 Epinephelus moara | reverse complement strand
TAGGCTTAGCACCCTGTGGTCCATTGCCCAATAGGAAATGTAGAATACTCAAAAGTACTTTAAAAGTGCTTGAGTTACTTTTCTCAGGGAGTAACGTTGGAAGTACTTTTAAAGTAATTGAGTTACTTTACTCAGGGAGTAACGCAGTAAAGTAACTGGTTACTTTTTTAAAAAGTAACGCAGTAACGTACTTGATTACTTTTAAAGTAACCCTTACCCAACACTGGTGCCATTAAACTATAACAGCAACTGGTTGCGTATCATGACGACGTTAAAGGACAGCTTTTTCGTCAGTGTCTGACGCTGCAAGTCACTGCCCAAGCACCAGATTTTGACGACTTCGGAGTGAGACCAGGCTGGCTGGAAAGATAAACAAGGAGTTGAAACTCACTGTAATACTATGTAAAGCGGAGGTGAGCAGCAGATTCCACTTCAACTTTGTCAGTTTTCACACTGCAACTTACACTGCAAGATCTAGGAACAATTGTGGTTCCTAGAACGTCGTTGTGAGGGACCGTTTTTAGCTCCTTTTACGGAATGGGTACTCTCCAGCACAAGAGAAACTGACTGACATAAGTGTGCGGTGATTCGTTGAACACATGAGCCAATGCAGCACAGGCAGCCACCATGTTTTTTAAAACCCATTAGCTGTGAAAACAACAGACACAAACAGCTCATAACGAAAAAAGGAAGAAAACACGGACAAATGGACCAGTGAGGAAGTCCAGGCTTTACTGAGTGTGAATGGGATGTGGGAAATGCGATTTTGACTCATCAAAGCAAAGGCCATCATTATAGTCATCATCAAATACATTACAAACAGCATTTAAATAAGGTAGGAATGAGAAGAAAAAAATAAATAAAAACAACCAGTCATACATTCAAACACATATTAACCAATGGCATATCTACAAAGGAGGGCTGAGTATGTGGTGGTCATGTGGCTCTGAGCCAATCATTGTCCCAGACTGGCAAGGAGGCACCTGGGTGCAAGGAGGAACCTGGGTGTCACTATTTTGTTTCACAAACTGAAGAAGTACAAATTAGGGGCCATATACGTGCTGCATCTTTAACCACCTGAAAAACGCAAGGTCTCTGAGTGCTACCTCTGTGCCAACTTTCAATGATGCGGAGGCAGGTTGTGTGTGACATTGCATAGTTACCGTAACCAATGATAACTTCCTCTACATATTTACCCCAGACTTATATTTAAGAAAGAAGGGGAAGATACACTCACCGACCACTTTGTTAGATACACCTGCTTGACTGCTTGTTAATTCAAATGTCTAATGAGCCAATCACGTGGCAGCAACTCAATGCACTAAGGCATGTAAACATGGTCAAGATGGCCTGCTGAGGGTGTAATGGTGTGGAGGATATTTTCTTGGCACACTTTGGGCCTCTTAGTACCAGCTGAGCATCATTTAAACACCGCAGCCTACCTGAGAATTTTTGCTGACTGTATCCATCCCTTTATGACCACAGTGTACCCATCTTCTGATGGCTACTTCCAGCAGGATAACGCATCATGTCACAAAGCTCAAATCATCTCAAACTGGTTTCTTAAACATGACAATGAGTTCACTGTACTCCAATGGCCTCCACAGTCACCAGATCTCAGTCCAATAGAGCACCTTTGGGATGTGGTGGAACAGGAGATTCTCATCATGGATGTGCAGCCGACAAATCTGCAGCTACTGTGTGATGCTATCATATAAATATGGACCAAAATCTCTGAGGAATCTTTCCAGCACCTTTTGAATCAATGCCATAAAGAATTATGGCACTTCTGAAAGCATAAATTGGGTCCAACCTGGTACTAGCAAGGTGTACCTAATAAAGTGGCTGGAGATTGTATCTGCCAGCCGTGATTGGTTGTTCCTCTTCACATGACATGCGGTGCCTGCTGCTGCGTTCCAAAAGTTGAACTCTGTTTATCTCAGGGTCGAGCCTTCGCGCCTTGAAAAACAGGCGCTTGGGAACGCGTGCACATTGTGGTCTTCATAGAAAATGTTATCAAAATATTAATTATAGCCACTTTAAAGGCATGCTGGGAAATTACATCTGTAAGTTGTGTAGAGGTGAAGGAGTGGTTCAACCTGATAAATTCCAAAATCAAAAAAAACTTACTCCAGGAATTCACAGAATGCTTCAAATCATTAATTATTGAAAAGTTTAAGAGTCGCTGAGTTTGATTTTTCATCTTTGTGCACCTGACAGAGGTGGAGCACCTCAACACCCTAAAAATCCTGTTCAACCTCCACCTTCAAGTTTCCCTGCTGGTGTTTGTACAGATTTAACCTGCGAGACGTCAGTTGTCACGAGCTGCTGATGAGCGAGTGTTTGTCAAAGGAGCATGTTCACCCACAAACCCTCCGAGTGTGAGCACCCATACGGGAGCAGAGTGTTACAGCGTTGCCGCGGAAATGCACTCATCTGCAGCATCCAAACACACACACACACACACACACACACACACACACACACACACACACGCGCGCGGCCTTCTGTTAAATGGAGCAATTCACATGAAAATCTCTGACTCTGTGAGGACACACACACTCGGCATGAATATGGAGCTAAAAGGCAGAACGATAAACACACTCTTGTACACTGGAAGCACTTAGGCGAACACACACACACACACACACACACATAGACACACACACACACAGCTTTTTGGGGGCACGGTAGCTTTCATTCCTGACTGCAGCTCTATATTGCACGGAAATGTGATTTCACACTGAACTTTTCAACCCGTTCTTTCAGGAGAAGAAGAAAGACGAGAGGGAGAGTAAGAGGAGGGAAAAACTCTGAACACATCAGTATTTTTGGCAGCTGGTGAGTGAGGCGATGCTGCGACGTGGAAACCCTCCCCCCTCCTCCCCTCTCCTCCCCCGACAGCAGCCTGAGATGTTTGTAGACTCCACGCAGGATATCAAGGTGCCAAAATATGAGTTTTTATGAGATAAAGTAAATACATCTTTTAACTTAAAACTTTTTTTTTCACTGCTGCTTCGGGATTTTTTGAAAAAGAACAACTGAAGGTTTGTGTTGCCGCTGTGTATTTTTTTGCAGACAGGATGCTACTGAATTTTACAAGAAGCACACACAATTACACCTTATAAAATGTTGACAAGTTCACGGTGAGAAATTTAGTGCATTTAATGAGCACCAAGAACCCCTAATATTTCCAACATGTCCAAAAAATTCTCACTCAGATGAAACATTTTCATGGGGCCGTCAAATGAAATATTTTAGGTTTCAGGTGCATGATTTAGTAGAGTTCACCTCAGCATATTTTGTGTCTTTTCAAACATTTGGATCTCTGCTAGAATTTCAATTAAAGTTCACTAATCTTCACCACTGATTTAGAGAATTCAGGATATTTTAAGAGCATCTGGTGCAAAATGGAAAAAAGGGTGGATTATAACCATCAAAAAACAGGATTGGAAAGATTAAAAAACATTTTCCTCTGACAAAAATATTCTTTTTTTATGGCTTTTCTTTAATCATGCCTTTTTTCCTGTGAAGCATTAAATAGTTTTACCTGTGACGAGGGGTCACCAGCCAGAATGGTCTTGAGGCACTGATGTAGAGAATACTTAAGTTCCCATTCACACTTCATGTGTTGTATCAAAAGCTATCAAAGCAATAAGTGTAAATGCAACCAAGAAGCATTAGATTGAGATTTAAAAGCTCAGATTCTGGCCAGATGTGGAAAAGATGTGAATGCATCTTTCTTCCCAAGATATACACATATATAGGCCACACTCGATGGGCATATCTGCAACACTTAGACAAGTAACAGTTTATTATGTTCACTTCCTGGATCAACATGCAGTATCCTGACCATGGTATCTTGTCTTCCTCTTCTGTCTGTAGAGCACATGTTCAACAGAACTTTTCACAGCAGCAGCCCACTCTAACCGAAAAAAAAGTCCTCATAGGTTGACTGTGCAAGCAGCTTTTGATGACCCGCACTTACAATTAGTCAATCAGTGTAAGACAGCACTGTCTAGTGGCTGTAGTAACTATTACGGGAGAAGAGGAAGAAGTGAGATGATGTAGTATAAAAAGCGACAAAGTCTGCTTTTATGTTGTATAAAGATTGAAGAAGTCATTTTAGGCTGGGGAGGGGTGGTGGGTGGGTCAAACAAGCATGGGACTTTCACCCAGGAGACCGGTGTTCATGCCCTAAAGTCAACATTGACTTCTTTTAATGACAACGTAGCATAGTATGCTAGCATGTGTAACATACTATGCTAGTGATGTATGTGACATGATGTATGTGATGTGACATGTGGTTCTCAACTGTTTCTTGTCACTGACCCCTAAACTCACACAAATTAGGTCATAGACCCCCATTTGATAAGATTTCGTTTCAGCCAACATTTGTATGCTGGGCCCCTGTGGGTAGTAAATGAGCTGAAAAATGGGCCCTATATAGGGTTGTCCATGGGTTCCATAATGGTGCCATGCCAGTTGCCAGATAAAGCCCATACTTATTTAAAGCTAAACCATGATGTTTTTTCCTAAACCTAACTCAGTTAATTGGCTGTTTGAGATCAACTGATGTAGCTGGGATGTGAGCTGAGCATGACATCGTGTCCTGTCTGAACTTACGCTGCGCTCAATTAATCCATAATAATCATAATTCATAATAATGAAAATAATCATTAGTTAATAGTACAAAATGAGCTCCACCTCAACCAGCTACAGTAAAATCCTGCTTTTACATTACTGCGTAAGTCAGTATCATCTAATGAGATCATATACAGTGGTATGACAGTTGTCAGGGACAGTTTTTTATACTTTTAACGCTTTCACTATATTTTACAGATTATACTCACATACTTTTAGTGATGTAATATTTTCAGAGTAGGACTTTTACTGTAACTAAGTATTCTAACAGTGTGGTATTAGCACTTTTAATTAAGTAAAGGATCTAAATATTTCTTCCAGCACTGCAACTTTGCCAGGCGAGTGGGGTTCATAAATCACACTTTATGCACACTGAGCAGAGAAATTGGCTGCAGTTGCCAAAACGTTATTTGGAGACAAACTTTTCTTGAGCTCATGACTACATCTGATTTTGTTTTAAGTTTACAAATGAAGATTTATGTTCGGACAAGAAAGGGTGTTTTGATTTATTTTCTGGTGCTGCGATCTGTTTTGATTTTGAGTTGATTAACATGCGGTGAAATATGACTTATCCAGAAATAAATGAGAGAGAAAGAGTAAAAACACAAACAATTTAGGACATTTTCAGCGTTACAAGTTGGTATTGTCTCCAAACGTTGCACACCATCTGGCTCCAGACAAACTTTTTGGTTTCCAGTCGATAGTGTGGGTGCTTCAGGGAAGAATTGTGAAGTTGTTTTTATTTTACTAAATGAGATAAATTTATGTTTTTGATGCCACATTTGGGATTTTTTTTTTTTTAATTTTATTTTTTATTCTTGCTGCAGTAGTTTTGTTCTTCCTCTGCGGAGAGAAGAAACAACAGCTGGAAGAGGGCAGAGAGCACGCACACACACACACACACACACTGTCACACACACATGCACATTCACATTAACTATCTTTCTTCGCATTTTTTTTTCTGTTTTCACACACGCATACACACATGCACACACACTGCACACAGTCACACTTTGCATCTCTTTCACACACATATTCACACATTTCTCATTTTCACATTCTTCTTTTTTGTCTACACACACACACACACACACACACACACATTAAGGCTACCATTTTTGTCAATCTCACATCATGAACACACTCTTACTCACTTGACTCCTCTCATTTTTTCTCTCGCACACACTCATTGTCAGGCTCTTGGCAGATGCTGGGAGATCCTGGGGGCGGGGATGGGGGGCTGGCGGGTGCGTTGGGGATACAAATTTCTCCCTGTCCCCTTCTCACCTCCCCGGTACAACCCACCCCACAGCTCTAAAGCCTGATACTGGACATTCAAGCGTGCATGTGTGTGTGTGTGTGTGTGTGTGTGTGTACAATGTGATTACACTGCCTTTGTGTGTATTTGTTATCAGTGGAAAACCTTGTATCTCCAAAAATCTCCACTTTTCAGGGACAAACAGAATCATCCTCGTTTAAGCTTCAGGATTATCAGTTTCTAAAGTCTGGATGTATAAGGAGAACTGGACACAGCATTGAAGGTGAGGCCCTGTGCAATTCTATAAAAGCTGGGCAGTAGCACATGAAGCCAAAAAAGTTCAGCTGCCACTTATCCACCTTTTTCCTCAGGGCACCACCATAGTAATGATTATAGGTGCAACTTCCAGTGAATTAGCAGAAGTCACGGTTAGCTAGTAGCCATTAACTGTCTATGGTTAGTTTCAGTGGCTAAGCCTGGTTGCTTATTTATTCTATTATTTATTATAGTAGTAAATATATAGTTATTAGGGCTAATTACATGCTCTTTGATTAATTATTCTAAATTAATCGCATACATAATTTTTGGTGTGAAAGTATTTGAAAAATTTTAATTCAAATGTATTTTGGCAGATGTGCCGATTTAAAGCCAATGGATTTGGGACGCAATTGTACCCCTGACCTCTACCACCCAAACTGGTCTGCAGTCCATTTTGCAAAGGAGTTAGGTAGTTGGTCACAGGTAGACTTACTCAGTTTGCGTCTGAACGCCTGGTCAAGTGCGGCCTGATGTGGCTGGCTGCTGGCGCTAACACAGAGGTCCAAGCTAGCACAGCTCCAGGTTTGCTGCCAAATGCTTTGCGTTGAGGTGGTATTTCAGGCTTGCAGTTCACCAATGGTACGAAAATTCCTTACTGCAGAAACTGCAGAAAAGAGTGCTACTATCAACACTTTCATCTGGATGTTTTTAAAATGTAAATGTTCCATTCACAGGGCTAAGCAGCATCATCTCATCTGCCTCCATCATGTGACAAAGCCAGTATGGCCTCCAATGACGCATCAAGTCGTTCTTCTTCTTCTTCTTCTTCATTCATCTTCTAACCGCTTCATCCTCTTGAGGGTTGTGGGGGGGCTGGAGCCTATCCCAGCTGACATCGGGCGAGAGGCAGGGTACACCCTGGACAGGTCGCCAGACTATCGCAGGGCTGACATATAGAGACAAACAACCATTCACGCTCACATTCACACCTATGGACAATTTAGAGTTATCAATTAACCTAGTCCCCAATCTGCATGTCTTTGGACTGTGGGAGGAAGCCGGAGTGCCCGGAGAGAACCCACGCTGACACGGGGAGAACATGCAAACTCCGCACAGAAGGGCTCCCACGCCCGGGATCGAACCGGCAGCCCTCTTGCTAACCACCACACCACCGTGCCGCCCGTCGAAGGGTACTACAGATCGCAATTCGTCAGTGTTAATTTTTTTAACAATATTTTTTGTGTGATTAATTAATCGAAATTAACACGTTATTTTGACAACCCTAATAGTTACTTATTTACTTTAAATACTTTATATTACAGATATTACTAGAGTGTGCTGCTAAATTCAGTGTTATGTTTCACTCACTAGAACTCTGATTGAATAAATCAGCAGTTATAAAAGTGTATAAACTGCATTGTAAAGGCAGATGAGCAGGCTGGGAAACATCACATTTATTCACTTTACATGGAGCTAAGGCCATGTTTACACAAAAACAATCCACTGAAAACAGAATTGTTTCTCATTTTCGTTTTGAAAAAAGTTCCGCATTTAGACGACAACGTTTTGACAATTGCTTACATTTGACACACGGATCCACAAAATTGACCAGAAATGATGCAGTATACATGCCAGGCCAGTAGCTGGCGGTGTGACACTTATGCTTCTACAGAGCGGCGATGTATAAACAAACAAAATGGCAACCACACAAATGTTTGTCTGGATGGACGAAGAGGTGGAGTTACTACAGTAAATCTACACTATGATGGGGAAACACTGATAAATTCAATAGGGTGAGCAGCACAAGCAGAGCTCGGGAGTCCACCATTGTTGTTGTGATGGTCGACTTTCTCGCGCATGCCTAGTGACTGGATGCGTAATGCGCATGTGTGAAAAGTCTCCGTTTTCAGAGGAACTGCATATTGCAAGTTTACATGACAATGGAGACAGTGCCGTTTCCAAAAAATTGCACTCTGGAACCCGTTTTCAAAACGTTGCGTTTTCAGGCACCCAAAACGCCACTGTCGTGTAAACGATGGGCCAAAACGCAACTAAAGTTTACCGTTTTCAGTTGAAATCGTTGTCGTATAAATGGGACCTAAAATTAATACAGAATTATGTTTGCCAAATTTGTTAATGTCTGTTTATGAGTCATGAGACTTAATAAATTATCAGCTGCAGACATGATGGCGGACATGAGCGCCGCCATATATCCAATACATACCGGAAGTCCATACCGGAAGTTGGTCTGTGTGTGTATTATTCGCCGAAGAAGAAGAGGAAGAAGACAACGGAGAAGACGAAGAGAAGAATGCAAACAATACACGCACAACTAAAAGAAAGAGTGGTAAGGGAATGAGTCTTTTAATTATTAGAATTAGACAACTTTATTGTCATTGTACATTGTACAACGAAATTCTGTTCGGCACCTAGCACTAGCAGTACTAGCTAGTAGCTAGCACTAGCATAGAGTACCAAGCCGCTGTGTTTATACTCGCTGTCATCTTCATTATCTTTTAACACGTGTGTTATGTTTCCCCAAGATGCAATTCTACGTAATGTATCAAATAATTAGGGGGATTAGGGTTTAGCTACATTTGTCGTGTAAAAACGAGGGCATGATTGGTATTAACTTAACGTTAGCTGCTCAAGGTCTGTTGTGCTCCCTATCATCAATGTCTGTGTGTAAATAGTGTAAATGTTGGTCAGAGACTATTACTGCCCTCGCTTGATGTGTTGGTTAATTTAGATGTGTAGTTTGCAGCGGGGTTAATATGTGTTCCTCTGCTTTTTAGTGTGTTGAGGTGTAAAACATCTGTGCACACACTCACTGCACACAAGCCATTTTTTTTCCCAATTTTTGGTTTGCCTGGTCTCCTTGTGTGTTAATGCTTGTATAACCTCAAGCCTGTACTGCTCAATCAAGTTATATACAGCTTTTTTCCCCCGGAGATATTCTAAAAATAGTAACGAGAGTCGTCTCATGTGGTATACGACATGAGCGACCCCCAAGGGTTAACCGGGTCAGATAAATAACGTATACATACCCCAGGTGTCTGCAAAAAATACATTTTTATTATGTTTTAGTAATGCAGAGCACTAATACACATACACATGTGGATACATAAATAGCTGTAGTGCCTCCTCCACCATGAGTCCTTTAGATCAGTAAAATATGGTTGATGTTCAGTATGTTTTCCAGCTATCAATGTTGATTGACTTCTCCTTTTTTCAGATGCACCCCTCTATTTTGAGCGACAAAGCCAGTCTGGGGCACACAACCCTTTCACCATCCAAGTTTGGGTGTCCTCTCTGACCCAAATTTAAAACCAAAAGTGAGAGCGCGATCCAGAGGCACCTGAAAAACCATACGGAAAATACAGTTCATTTCTATGGTATGTTGATGAGAAGTATCTGTTTGAAATCATATACTTCTACAATTAACAGTAATGTTTAATGATATTTGTTTGGGACAAAACAAGACATTTTAGGCTGCATCTTGGGATCTTGGGATTTGTGGAACAGTGGTTGGCATTTTATACCATTTTCTTACATTTTATAGACCAAACAAATAAATTATTTTACTGTTTTTCCTTTGTTTTTTTCTACTTTTGAGATTGATATGGATATCAGGAATAAAAACTTGTTCACAAAAAAGAGAACTCCAAGTCTCCTTCTTTATGTTGCCAGTACAATAGTGTAATATTGTGTTTACATGTGTTCCTGAAATATAATTAAATACATCTGACAATATGACAATCTAATTATTACGTTCATTTAATAGTTAAATAGTTACAATTAACCATACTGATGTAAGAGTAAGTATGACATTCGTTGTGTCCATGGTTTTCAGTTGTTTTGAATGACATGATAGTAATCTGCATGTTTCAACTGTAGCCCAATAAATGAAAGCGCTCACCTTATTTAATCTTTGTTAAGTATTAATCCAACTAAAATTCATGCAAACAAAACATGATTGTATTTAAAATAATTGTTGAAATAATTGTATTATTATTATTATTTATTTTATAATATATATATATTTATAATTGTTGGTTGCTTCAAAGTTTGTAAATGTATTGCTAAAATAAATAATATAAAAAAGACAGACTTAAAAACCGACTTCTGGGGAACAAAACTGACTTCCGGTATGGACTTCCAGTATGTATGAAACCTCCAGTATGGACTTCCAGTATGGATTGGATATATGGTGGCGCCCTTGTCCGCCATCTTGTCTGCAGCTGGGTACTCTTGTTTAAAAGGAGTAGATGTTTACCATAAGCTAGTTCAGGCTCTGTTATGTTACCTCAGCAAGGCAAGCTAATCACTCATGCTCTTGTTCGAAAAGGAAAACAACAAATGCTTTGAGTATGCTGTCAGAGATGACAGAGGTATCATCACATTATCCTGTCTAAGGTGTACCAGATGGTGTGTTCCACATATTTTATTTTATAGTCGCTCTAGGAAAGAGGATTAGCGTACCATTAGGAAAACGCCAATTCCGGTTCAGAGCCAGAAGTCGGGCCCATAACACACATATCATGGAGACTAGGAATAAGGTGGATAAATGAGCCAGATGATCAGCATTGCTCTGCACTTTGCAGCCAGCCCGTTAATCACTCCCAACTCGTCAAATAATGGTACTTTGTCAGTGATGTCGGCATGAGATACTGATGCACAGAGGCACCTTTCACAGCAGTACAATACACATTTTGTAACACCCCGGCAAATACCATAATATAAAGAGCATGAAAGTTCATATAGGGTGAGTGGTAGGAGATGTGGATGGGTCAAACACACAGTGGACTTTCCCGCGGCACTTCACATCACTATCCTACTTCTAGCCTTGCTGCCCTGGAATTAAATGCATTTGTCCCCCACTTGCTCCTTGCTTGTACATAGAGGCTCCTGTAGCAGCTCTTTTTCTCTGCTCCTATGGCAGCTTGACTCCTCTCCTCACAATGGATGTATAAAGAGAACTCTGTAGCTGCTTCTGTGTGTGATGTGTGACAAAGAATGGATGAGAAGAGACTTCTTGTTGAGGTCAAGAAATATCGAGAGCTAGATGGCCCACAATTCCGTCATTATAAAGACAATGGCCAGAAAGATATTGCCTGGCGAGTCACAGCTCTTGAGATTGGCTCTTCAGGTGAGAAATCAAGCTTAATTAGTGGCTCTCCACACATGATTTTAAGCTAATGCAGAGGTGAAGGAAGTACACATCTTTCAGTAACAGTAGTAATAACTTTGCGTGGTCGTCTGCTGACAAGCTGCAGCGCAATGCCCCAAGTGTGTACTAGGGGCACGTGACAGGGTGTTGCACGCCATGGCAGCGCCATTTAGTTTTCAGCTTCAGACTCTTCTGCTTCACCTGCCTCCCTGTAAACTCCTCAGCCTTCTGTGCCTGACCACGAGCTCTGCTTCTGCATTCCTGGTGTCTGATGGCCTGTTTCTCCTGATTGTGTGGAATTTTTCCCCCGACGGCTCTACAATATGAGTTTGCCTGGTGATTGGCTCCTCCCTTATGCCACTTAACTGTATAAGGTGCCAAGATGGCGGCAGTGCTGTGCGGGGCAGAACTCATCACTTTCTTCTCCAAATGAGCCACATAATCTGATGCCAAGATATATATTGTAGCTTGTAGCATAATCTGCCATGTTAATATTTTTTGTTGTTTGTAGCAATAAACTGCCACTTTTGTTGATCTTGCTGTTTTTGTCCTGTTTATTTTAGTTAGTTTTGTTGTTTTTGATCAGTTAGTAGTTAGGTTTGTTTGTTTGTTATTTTGGCCTTTGCCCTACCTAAAGTAAATTCTGCATCTCTTTTAAAATACATTGTAAATAAACACTGGATGCGGTCTGTTTGCATTTACACCTGCATTAACATGTTTTTCCTTTGTCGGATAGGATGTCCAGATACATGCCAGGTCAGCTCACTACATCACCAAACTTCCCTGGTTTAGGTGTGACCAGGCACTGAGGAATTTCTCACTTTGTCTGAACCAAACTAATGAGAGGAATTAATTTTGGCCTTGATTTCAGATATATTACTATATCTTATTATATAATGACAAAAACTCTGTCTGTGGGTGTGTCTGTTTCACGTTTTTCTCCTCACTGACTTGGTCAATCCATGTGAAATTTGGGACAGTGGTAGAGGGTCATGGGAGGATGCGAATGAAGCAATATTACATCAATTGGCCAAAGGGGGCGCTATAGCAACCGATTGAAATTGCAAACTTTGAATGGGCATATCTCATGCCCCGTATGTCATAGAGACATGAAACTTTGCACACACATGCCTCTCCTCATGAGGAACAAATTTGCCTCAAGAACCCATAACTTCCGGTTATATAGATTTTCTGCCATTTTGAATTTTATGAAAAACACTTAAAATCTTAAGATCTCTTCCTAGGAAGTTTGACCGATCTGCATGAAACTCTGTGAACATAATCTAGGGACCAATATCTAAAGTTGCCTCTTGGCAAAAGTTGGAAAACTTACTAAAACTGAGCTTCTATAAGGCAATGAATATTGCGGAGGGCGTGGCTCATCACATAAAGGTGTATAACATCTCAAGGGTTTCACCGATCACCACGCAACTTTGTAGGCATATGACCACACATAATCTGAGGGGACCCCACCATATCGATTTTTACTAAACTTGGTAGATATGCAGAACAGGACACCTCAAGGTGACTGGAGAAATTTAACTCTAATTGGCAACTGGGTGGCGCTATAACAACAGAAAAATGCTTAAAAATGGCTAAAATGCGACCGATCGCTGTGGCTCCCCCTGTGGCCGAATGTTTGTTTTTTTCTAATATTTGGTATGACTAAGTCATGGTATGGTATGCTGTACTCATTGGGTATGGACTAGTAATCATGATTTCAGGGTTTTGCTCTGAAGTTTTGGACCTGCAGGATGAGACTTTTTTTCTGTGCTGAATACCTTCATACTCTGATTGGTGGTTTGGAGCTGTGAGCTGTCTTCCTATTGGCTGCTCCACTCAGAGAGAGACAGTGAGTCAGTGTTGAGTGTGTGTTGGGATAAAACAGATAAAAATGGCAACATGCATGTATGTGAGTGTGTGGTTGAGGTGGAGCAGAAACTGGACACTGCCAGAAAAGACACACATGAGCACACACACATACTGTCCTGTCTGCGCCCTCATCAGCCCCCCCCCTCCACCTCACACACACACTCATTGTAACATCAAACGAACGTAGCCCCCCCCCAACACCGGCCATCAAGGTCGTCCAGCACTTCTTCTTCACAGCAGAAAGTGATAACAAGCTCACAGACAGACAGACAGACAAAAAGGACCACTTTCTCTCATTAACAACTCTTTTTCTTGCTTCAGGAACTGAACCCCAGCTAGCTCCTGGTGTGTGTGACCCCTGACTTACTGTGTGTGTAAAGCTGCAACCCACTGTACTCACTTTTAAAAAGAAAAAAACCTCTGAACTATAACACAACAATCACAAAACAAAGTAAGTTGTCCTTAAGCCACCAACGTAAATTTATTTATTGATGCAAAACCTTGTATCACAATGTATTTCATAAATAAAATAGACATATTGCATATCTGGCTAAGAGGAAGAGAGCCAATTCAGGAGTGGTTTTAAATCCTTTCAAATCCTCCACATCTGTTGAATGAGCAACCAACACCCATTGCTATAGCCTGAAAAAATGTTGGCATTGTATGTTCCTGCAAACCACGAATATACATTTGTACAATGTTATGAAGCGGATATGTTGAAACTATACATTTCTTTATGTTTCAACAACACTGTGGTTAACATGTGGTTAGGGTCAGGCACAAAAACCATTTGGTTATGGTGAAGAGAAGATCATGTTTTGCTTAAAATACCCATAATCCCCTCTGGAAAAGCAACAATGCCACAGTAAAAAAAACAAGTGTTTTTATTTTTTGTTGGTCTTGAAATGGGGCTCAGTAGTTCAAGTGGTTCAGTGACAACATTTTCTTTTGGTGACTGGGCTGTTTCTGCCTGTGCCCCATCATTAGCCCTTTTTACACAGAGGTACACATTATAGGTGCTAAAAAGTTCCTTTTTCTGCTTTTGCATTTTTACATAGAACCAAACAACACATTCTCTCTCCGACCTCGTCACATATCAACGTTTGATCACAGACTTTCCATCACATATAGATATGATGGACAAGGTACCTTTGGTGCGTTGATTGTTGATATTCTAGGACACCGTGTCAGCTTCTGCCTGTTACATGCATTGTCTGTTTTCAAGATACACTTCCGTTTTCACAGGAAATGTACAGTTTGCAAACAACCTCTTTCAAAATAAAGACCCTACATTGGTACAACCCGACGAATTGACGTTTTTTTTTTCCTTCAACAACAAACACACGCTGTCAAGTTTTGCTAACACATCCACATGGTTAGGTTTAGGAAAAAAGAACAGGGTTTGGCTTTACAATCTTACGCCAGCCTCCCGGCTGAAAGTCGGTGGTTGTTAGACCCATCCTTCATCCCTCCTACCTGCCCTACTTGGACTTTCACCCCCTGAACTTATGTCTTGCTGCGTTTCCCCTTGATGCCACCGGCCGTTGTTGCACAATGACAGTGACTGGCCGTGTGAAAGTACAGCTTTTTTTGGTCACTGTCTGACACCGGAAGTCACTGCCCAAGCTCCAGTATTCGATGACATCAGAGTGAGACTGGGATGAACCAAGCGACGGCAGCATCATTCTACTTCAGTGTGTTACTTAAGACAGCATGCACGTCTCACAACAGCATTGGCTTCTAGTGTAACATATAACATGCACGTCGGCAACACACAGCAGCATCAACATGGCAATAACAATCATTTACCATCTGTGTAATATGGCAGCTAATCTCATCCTCTGCTCAGAGGGCAAGGAGCTCTAGAATCTCATTGTTTTCCCAATTTGCGAACATTTGGGGATGCTGTTCTTCTCTGAGTTAGCTGCTAACTCCTAACAGCTACTTTTTAAATCCCCAGTGGTGGGTCACACATATAACATGTTGTCAAAACAACCGTCCGTCCTGCCTGTCGTCCCGTCCTGCCCGCTGTCCTGTAAATGCAGACACTGTTTAGGTGCTGTTACTACCTCTTGTGGCGGCCTTAAGGTGAGACCACTCCATACCCCCCACACGATTGTGCCTTATATCCAGCACGGTGAGGTGGCTTAATGGTGCAATATTCCTGCCTTGAACAGGCAGTATAAAAGGGGCTTCTGTCCCTTTTAGCTTTTTTTTGTTCTTCAGTCAATAGTTGTTGTTTTTTCTCTTTCCTGATCGTGCTCCAGTGTCAGCAATGACCAAAAATATGACATCAAAAATACGATTCTTTAAAGAAAAATCTCCTCCTGCTTCCTTTTGTGAGTGGCCAACATATGAATCAATGCCAATTTTGCTCTGAGAAACTGTAAACACATGTTCTTCCAATCACTGTGCTGTAATTTGTTTTGTTTAATTTGTTGGGGGAATCTTCTCGCTGATGGTCTTCTTTGCTTATGTAGGTTACATAGAGGCATCAGTATGAAATTGAAACTGTTTCATAACCAATTAAAAACTCAGACCAGTCACCAGAACAAAATGTTGGCATAATGCGTTTCTGCAAACCACGAGTATGTTACATTTTTTACGTATCATGTGCATCATATCAAATTTACGCAGTTTAGATTACATGTACATGAGCTGAGTTTCTCATCAGGAGGAGACAAACAACAAAACCGGCTATTTTCTTAACGAGAGGTTAGGACATTTCCCGCCATGTATGTGGTGACCAAACCAGGCATTTTAAGACAAAATATGATCTTTTCCTAACCATAATCATAACCATTAACCAGACTACCCGATAACCACAGTGCTGTCACTACATAAAAATTTTAATGCAAAGAAAATGCAGAGTTTTAACATGTCCACTACATAATAAACATACAGCTGAGAAATGAATACATTTAATAAGAGATTATGGCTAGAGCTTTACAGATGCAGGTATTACAGCAACCTACAATAAATCCAAACAACTGAGGTAAAAGTGGTGTGTTTACTTTAAAATTTCTATTTTAGTTAATTAACACAAAAGAAAATAATAAGACAATAAATCACCTGGTAAAGGAAACAAAAAAAGAAGCACAGCATAGAATAAATTAATCAGGTGACATTTCTTCTTTTCTTCTACATGTAACAGCAGTAGGATAGAGAAGGGAACAAAGACGTGCTCAGTCCTCAGACGTATACTGTGTCATTAAACGCAGCTTTTTATAAACTCATAATTTAATACTGTTGTCAGAACAGAGGAGGACAGGGCCACTGCGTCTCAGAATAACTTTAATCGTACAAACAACAGAATAAGGGACACAAGTACGTTCATGCTTCCTGTTTTTCCCCACGAGGCTCTTCATGAAGTACCTTTGGCTCAGTGTTTCATTGTTCCTCCACTAAACTTTAATTGAATCAAACTAAAATCCAAAATTAAGAGTGAAAGTGGAAATGTTACGGGATGTGAAGTCTGATAAAGCTTTCTTCAGTCTCAGTCCCACTGTGGACATCTTCAGCTCTCATATCAAATCTGATCAGGCAGCAAATACAAGACTCTGTGTCCCATCAATGCAGAAATAGCTGGAAAGTAACATTAACTCAACTTTATTTCAACAAAACCACAAAAGTAAATAGTTGCCCTGTAGGAGTTTAATATAGTTATAGCTTTAACCTTACTGTCAACCAGGCAACTTTTGTCCTCCTGGATCAAAACTGTTTTATACATTCTTAGGTAACTTCATTCCAACTCATTACCACAAGTTTTAAACTTCTTTTGGAGATTTATGGTCATAAACCTCATTTACATTAAATTATTCCTTACTTTTACGGAAATGACGCTAAATTTGTGCTAAATTTGTGCTTAATTTAGGCTCTTATGTCTATTTTGCAAGTCTTGGTGGCTTTTTTTGTGGTTGGCTCTGGATGGTGGGTGAGTGTGGCTGCTCGATGACTTCTGCTAGCTAATCAGGTCAGTGTTTTCAAAGGCAAACATCAGTAAACATTGAGAAAAGATGGAAAACAATGGGCACCAGCCAGAGGCGGACTGTGACACAAATTCAGCCCTGTTACATAAGCCCAATTTATATCTCCATGGCTCACAGCCATGAACTAAGGAGGTATAAATTGGCCCTGTAGTCAACTTTTAATGAACTTATTACTACAACAAAAAAATCCCACTTAATACTACTAAAAAGGTTTTCCTCTGGCTAAAATGTAATGCATAGTAGGCTATGCCTTCACATCGCACTGTCATATTTCTGGTCTCATCCTCCTTCTCCTCACGACTGGGGTTAGTCTGTCCCTCAGTTTCATCCTTGGGACTGGGAGCACCACCTAACGTTAATTGCATGCATCCACAGGAAAAAAGCAAGCACATATATAAATTATAATGACCTTATGCAATACCTAGTAGGCTAGCTGGCCTCTTGAACCGGACACCTAGAAGAAATATGCAATTTGCCAAAGCCAACCTTGCACATTACACACTCACTCACACACTCTCATTCTGAGACTGTTCTAGCTCCAAAAAGGACATAATTACAAAGCACAAGTTAAAGGAGCTGATGGGATTGCATTTCACTGGAGTTGTATAATTCCATTTGACAAATGAATAAATGATTGCTTGAAATGATTGATATTTGAGAAAAATAAAAAGCAGAAATACTAGCCCCTTGTACACTGCCAGATTTTCGGCGAATGTTGGGCCGTTTGGCCGGCAAGCTGCGAGCGTTTAGACACAAAGGGCCAGATTGGCGAGTTGATCCAAGGTGCCCAATTTTCCACATCGTAGGGTTAGGGTGACCAGACGTCAAGCAAAATTCAGGACAGTCCCGAAATCCAAACAGTTGTCTGGAATCCCGAATCCTGCCCTAATTGTCCGGAAAACTACACTAGACCAGAGTCTGGAGTAGTTATTGCCTGATAAAACTTTAAAAACTGATCATGGTGGTTGAGTCATCCTGCAGCTCCCGCTGGCTGCACATTGGCTGCAGCAGTTCCTACATGAATTATGGGTGTTGTAGTTTTTAAATTGTGTACAGCAGTGGCGATGAAGTAGGTGACGAGAATACAATTTGCAGCCGCGAGGACAGGGAAAGCACAGGCAGCCACGAGAAGGAGTGAGTGCAGCCTCTTGTTCTAACTGTTCAAAACTGTTCTACAAACTGATGGGCCTGTAACTAATGTACCAGGCGTCTTTTCTTTTTGTTAGCTTTTATTTTTTATTGAGTTTAAAGGACAAGTACAGATGTATTGTCTCTGTGTGTTTTTACATCTATTGTTGCTTTAATTTGCAGCTATGCTTTTAATGAAGCATGACAAGACTTAGGGCTCTAGTTTCCCGGCGCAGCGCAGGGTGGCGCAGGGTGGCGAACCCCGCACAGAGCTAGTTTCGAGCAGCGCAACCCGAGGCGCGCTCAGTTTGGTAGTTTGGCAGACCAAGGTGCGCTGAGATGGGTGTGGCGGCGCAGCAGGGGGAGGTGTCGACAGATCCAGCTTGGCGCAGTTACAGTTTCATGCCAAAAGGTTTCGCCGAAGGGGCGCTAAAAGCTCGCCAGCTGAAACCAGGTCTACTGTCAGCGCAGGGGGAGCGCAGCCGGTGTAAGCCGAAGTTTGGCTGACCGGCGGACAGTGCGCACACGTCACCAAAACCTCACAGGAAGGTTTCCAGAATATCAGGCACATTAACAATGCAATAAATAGCCACAAACCACTATTCAATGCAACTATCTGCAATCAGCACATAAATGTATCTCTATATCGACTGTCCCGTCACATCTGATGTCAGATCAAAGGGGATTGGCACCGTTTGGCACGTTTGGCACGCGTAATGGAAACCCAACCTGATTTGATTAACACAGCTGCAAACTAATGAGTTCACATCCCTCTCAGCCAACCACAAACAGCCACAGCATCAGATAGGGAGTATATATTCAGCATCTGTCATCTTAGAAAAGTCAAAAGAAAAGAAACAGAGTGAGACTGCGAGAGAGAAAGAGAGAGCGCGCGCGCACGAGAGAAACGCAACATTGATTTACAATTGTGGTGACCTCCTCCCAGGCTACCTTTGCATCATCAGCCCGTGGAGGTCTGCTCGCAGTTCCGTATATTCGGACACTGCGAGCTTGGACCTCCCGGACCAAAACATCAGTTTCCTCCTGGGAGAAGTTTGGCCGTCTGACGCTGCTGCTCTCTTCTGCCATGGCGAATTGAGTAAACTCTCATTACGCCTTCGCGCGGCGCATTTAAGGGCGAGGAGAGGGGCTCATTTGATTGGTGTGATGTGTGTAAAACCCACTCCACGCCTTCTCTCCTCCCTCTTTCCGACTTGCGCAGGTAGGAGGGACGGAGGTGGGAAAGAGGAGTGGCTGCGCCAGGCGCACGGTGTGCCAAACTTGCAAAATCCGCCTGGCCGCACCCAGTTGGTGAAGCGCAGGTGCGCTGCGCCCCCGCCTCGCCCGGTCTGCGAAACTAGAGCCCTTAAAGTCTACAGCCATCCTACCAGCTCTGTGGTTTGACCTAAAATGCTTATGTCAGTATGCCAACAGGCTCATATGTGTCACCAAGAAAAAAATGTATTTTAAATCAGTTTATACAGGATTATTTATACTAAACAAGTTATTTTTCTTTTCCTCCAGATGCAGGAGGAAAGTTTGTGGCTCCAAAACTGCAGTGAGAGGTGAAATATTTGGAAATCCTGTCAGATGACATCATGAAACTGCACCAGCCCAGCAGGTTTGGTGACGCCTGGTTCACCCAAAACAGCAGAGGAGGATCTGGTGTTAGTGAGTTCAGCTTTCTGACAGTTTACATTTTTGGTTAATAACTTCCTCTTGGCAAAGGGATGATAAATCCACACCCAAATTTAACTCAGAACAAAGGCTGGCGGTAGCTATAGCTGTAACACCTCTTGGTTCCAACTGTTGACTAATTTACTTTAATGAGCATGTGTGGTATTATAAATATGCTCCAGGTATACTCCAAGTGCCTGTCAACTGACAAGTAGAACCAGATCTGAACAGTTTGTTCACCAAATATTTCAGACAGGAACATGTCAACACAGGTGCTACACCATTTATCTTTCCTCTGGCTTTTACTATTAATAACTTATAACTTTATTAAGTGCCAACTAAAAATGTAGATTAGTTTCAGATCTTGCTCCTTCATTTTAAAGCCGCTACAAGGAACTTTTAACTGGATATGCAAAAGTCTCTCGTTTCTGCTGATGTCTGTGCGTGACCGACAACAGCAAATGAGACCATCGGTGTGAAGATAAGCTATTTCTATATAGTGTATATCCATACCTTTAGGAAACTGTCTCCGGGTCTGCCCCAGGTCGCTTCCAGGACGAAACGATTTACGGCACTCAGACGGCACATGTCATCTTACCTAGCTGCTTACATTTATAGTGACTCTTATAAATAGTCGCTATTCCTCCTCCTCGACCCGACGTCCGCGGGGAGTTAAAATAGCAGCAATCATCGGGTAAAAGTTCTGTGAAAGCACTGGACTCACCAACAGTCAGCCACGTCTCAGTCACACAGAGAAAATCCAATCCTCGGGAAGTCAGGAAATCCTTCAGGATAAACGTTTTGTTCGCTAGCGATCTAGCATTTACCAGCCCAATCCTGGCAGGAGCCGGCGGGTCCACGGCGTTAGCTGTCCGGGGAGCCACACACAGAGGCCGCAGGTTGCGCAGATTCACCCCGCGCCAGCGGGGACGAGGAGAGCAGGGGCCGCGGGGCTGGAACACCTCATCCGGGCCGACGACAGGTACCAGCCAGGCGTCGACAGGGTCCAGCGAGTGCCGAGAAATAAAGAGGCGAGGCACCGCTCCATACTCAGTCCAAGAAGCCGTGGAAGTGCTCGCCAAACAGGCCTTCAGCCTTACCAGCCGACCGCTGCGTTTACCCCGGCGGCGGTGGCGCTTACGCCGGAGAGGTGGAACTGGGGCGCGGCAGAGGTGAGCTGGGATCCCCGACAGGAGCGGGGGCAAAGTTTTCCCGTCTTGTTGTTTCATTCATCCCCAAAACAAACACATGCGCGAGCCAGGTAAGCGTCTTTACGACAATACGTGCTAGAGCTCATGGGAAATGTAGGCTTCATTCCGGCAAAACACATAACGCTTTTGTCCACAGGGTCGCCAAAATCAACTCAAAATGAAATTTCCTTGTAGGGGCTTTAAGTAGTTTTTTGTTTTACTCTTTAAAGGACCAAAGTTGGTTTGAGTTTATTCTCTGAGGAAACTCCCAGTAAACCACAGAAAACAACAAAATAGAAAATAAAAGAAAGGGAACATTTGTGGCCTCTCGATCCTGCATGAGGCATCCTAGTATGATTTAATGCTATCTCTGTCTCCCTCCACACATCCTCTTCTTGTTTCCACTGATAAACGGTAAAACAAAAGCCAAAAAATGATCACAATAGAATTTTGGGGATTTTATTGATGTTTTTTGCACCTGTTCACCAAAAAAAACGTTGGAATTGTATGTTTCTGCAAACCATGGATATATTACATTTCTATGTGTCATATGTAGTAGATATGTCAAAACTTAGAATTTTCAGTTCTATGTTTTGTTGCGATTATCTTGTGATTAGGTTAAGGCAGAAAAGCCTTGTTGTTTAGGTTAGGAAAACATCATGTTTTGGCTTAAAATACCTGGTTTGGTCACTACAAACGGGGCTGGAAATGTCCCTATGTCTCGCCAAAATAATCTTATTTTGCCACAACAAGCATGGTTGGAAATGCCCCTATATCTCATTGAAAAAAGACTGGTTTTGATGCAACAAGCATGGCTGGAAATGTCTTGACATCTCGTTAAAAATACCTGGCTTGATTGCAAAAAACAAGGCTGGAAATGTCTCTACATCTTGTTAAAACAATCTGGTTTTGAAATGTCCTGATATAAAAACTACCCAGTTGTGTTGCCACAAACACAGCTGGAATTGTCCTGAAGTCTAAGTAAAAAAAATACTTGGTTTTCTCGCCACAAGCACAGCTGGAAATGTACTGACATCTCGTAAAAACTACCGAGGTTTGTCGCCACAAACTCAGCTGGAAAATGTCCTGACGTTTTAGTAAAATACTCGGCTTTGTTGCCATAAACAGGGCTGTAAATGTCATGATGTCTTGTAAAAACTACCCAGTTTGGTCGCCACAAACATTGCTGGAAAGGCCTGATGTCTCATTAAAAATACCTGGTTTTGTTGGTAAAAACATGGCTGGAAATGTCACACCATCCTCCATCCCCTCCACCTCCTGATGAGAAACTCAACTCATAAACATGTACTGTAATCTAAAAAAAAGTAACTTTAGAAATGTTGATATGATACATATGAAACGCACAAATATATCTACGTTTTTTTTAGAAACATACAATGCCAACATTTTATCATGGCAACTGGGCTTGTAAATGTTCACCTTTTATCTTCTTCTTTATCATGTCTTCACTTATGTCCTTTTATTTGTCTCATCTAGTTAGAAGTAGTTTACATTTCAGCCATTCAAAGTGTCATTGAATAAAACTAGCAAATTAGCAACTTCCCAAAGAACCAGCAGAACAGAGAGCATTTTTTTTTACCTGAAAGAGACAATAGGGGGATTCAGAGGATGTGGTTGTGATGTTTTTGTTAGAAAAAGAGCAAATTTGATTGAGCACAAGAGGAAAAGGTAGAGAGGATTAAATTCAGGCCACAGAGGCTGATCTGAGGTCCTCCTGGAGGACCTTGCCATTTGTTCTGGGAGGTTTTTGTTTTGTAGGAAGAGTCGTATCCAGACGAACTGACAACTAGGTCAGCATGTAGTGTCTGGTATAGCAGCCAGATGCAAAATTACGGCCTCCATCTCTTCACTCGGTATCTGAAATCACATTCGACCTCCATCGACCTTCATCGACCCAGATACAACGCCACAGGAGGAGAAGAAATGTCAGAGGCAGCACGAGGACGCCTTGTCCTCATTTGACGAGTGGAGTCGACAAACGAGCTGTTGTCCTGCTGCTTTCATGACTGCAGTGTTTACAGGCCTGCAGGCAGGTTGTCAGATACAACTAACACTGAGATGTATTGAAATCCACAGCCTGAGTTTATCTGATGATAAATGTTAAGCCACACACGCTCTGCACTGATAAAAATACCAGTTTTAACTTGTTTCATGATTGTTAAAGAGAGGCTGGTCTGACAGCTCGTCGTGTCACTGGATTATTCTTTGTTGTGACAATATTAAATAAATTAGCAGTTTTCTCGTGATTATCAAATGGTTATTTTTGGACGTCAGGATAAAAGCTTGTTGTGTAGAGGTCACATGGTAACTGTCTTGTGATTGCAAGTAAACAAATTTAACAGTAAAAAACACAAACATGTGAGTTTTCTCTGGATGGAGCGCCAACAGACTTTAAGTGGATTTTAGGAAAGTTTGGCGATTTGAAAAAAATGATAATTTTTTAACGTCAGTGCTCTTTCTATAGTTTTATATTTAAAGAGGTACTCCACTGATTTTACATTAGCAGATTACTTACTGCGTCACCTGCAACAGTTGCTATTCCTTGGGGGTAAATTGTGATATGTTAAAGTTGCTCTGATGTAACACAAAGAGCAGTGATACTCAAATTTCAGCCCATGGACCAGGGTGACAGGTGGCCCTTTAAACATTTTGTAATTCAAAATGAATCCCGGAAGCCCAAACAGAGGTCCAGGCTAAGCCCCGAACGTCCTCAAATCCCTGATCCACCCCTGACCCATGTGTGGACTACTAAACAAGCCTACTGGGCACAGGCCCAGGGACCTAAAGTGTCAGGCCTTCACCTGCGAAATGTAAATGTCAGTGTCAATGTCAAATCCCCCCCTCCACAGCACAGTCCACAGCTCCACATCCCCTGGCACAAACCTCACTGACCTCCTGCCCTCCCTCTGGTTCTCTGGTGGAGGAGCAGAGCACAGCCTGAGTCCGAGGGGCGTCCTGAAGGCGAGAGGAGATCCAGGGCCTGCAGAGCATTTTGGAGAACCACAGGGAGTACAGGAATCCACACACCCCTGGATGTGCAGCTTCCAACATGCTCTGCAGACCTCAGCTTTCCTCTCACCTGCTGTGACAGCCCCTCCAGCCCCAGTAAAACCCCCAGCATGCTCCATAGGCTCTGGCTTTACTTTCAGCCGCCTGGCTCTATCCCATAGCCTCTAAGCAGCCTCCAGTTGACCCACACTGTGCTCTGCTCTTCCGCCAAAGAGCCAAGAGGTTATTTTGCAATTGCATTCTTATTTCTTTTTACCCAGCCAGGGATTTTTTACAGATAGTGAGTATATTACAAATGTAATGGTGTAATATGTTTTCGAGGCTGCAATGTTTATAATACAGTACTTCATGAAGTATTGACGTCCACTTTCAGATGGTGTTGAGTAAGTCAAAGGTGCTTGATATGGGTGGAGTTAAATATTTGACTTCACCCATACTGATGACCAGTAACTATAACGGACAATCTGAATTGATTAACTTTAACTCTAATTTTCAGATTACTAGTTTGGATAAGTGCTATTTCACTTTTTGACATTTTGAGAATAACTCACTTTTTTTTGCTTAGAATTAGATGAGTGGATCAACACCACAAACATATCTCTACAGTAACTACGATGCTACCACTAGCAGCTGCTTAGCTTAGCAGAAAGACTGGAAACAGCTGGACAGTAAGGTAACAGAAATCCTCTCACCAGCACTTCTGAAAGTCACTAAATAGGATTTCCGGTTTACAGAGGATAAAGAAGGCATGAAGTTTTCTAGCTAGCTTTCACCTGGTAGCCTGGTATTTGCTTCCCGTGTGACTGGTGAGCCAAACGATGATGTTTTTTTCTATACCTAATCACATGCTTTTGTTGACATCCCGGTTTTGGTTGCAACGTCTAGGAATGTCAACAGCAGATGCAGGAGGATACCTAGCACGTAATATGTAGATGTGAAAGTCCACTGACAAAGCAGCAATATGTGATGACTTGGGAAGAGAAAATGTTGGTTTTTCACCTGTAGTGTCTGGACAGGTGTAACAAAGTAATCCTGAAACATTTTCTCATTTTTCTATGAACAAAAACTCATTATCGAATACTTTGAAAGGTGATATAATCACATAAAAATCTGCACAGGAGGCTTTAAAAGTTTCCTATATAATTGATTTCCCCAGATTCCAGCAGTAAATTTGCTGTGGAAAAATATTAAAACTAATAGAAGTTTATAGAATAATTAATGGAAGGTGTCTGAAAGCGGAGGGATGTCTTTAAATGATGTCTATTAAACATGTCTCAGTCAGTGAAGTGTTGCCTCTTTTTGTTGCAGCAGCGTTTTGTGTCATTTGAATGTTTTACATAAAACTCCTTTTAAACAAAAAAATTCAAACACTCTGCACGGAGGCAGAACTCATTTCCCTTTTTTAATTGCATCACAAATCCTTTCAGGAATTCATTTTTCGGTGAAGTGGGGTGTATTTTAGATCGAGTGTGAGCAGCCTGATCACAAGATGTCGACGCTTAATTTAAACCTGAAACAAGTTGAATTAAAAACACAGTCAATTATCACTTCTGCTGCTCAGTTACTTCAAACTAACACGGTGGTAAATAACTTTTTTTCTCTTTTTTTGCAGTGCAGCAAGCAGTGAAAAACAAACCTGTGGTTTTACTGATTTTCTGTACAGCGTGACGTCGCAGGGCTTCACTGACAGAAACTTCTGGAACAAAGATCCTCTTGAGATCCATGAGGCCTCTGGGGAATCTGTCGTGACGACAGCAAGAGGTCATGCAAAACACATAAAACACACACAAACACATACTGTATGCATCCTACAGCATGTTGTTGGTGAGCTGACATCATTTCCTAAACCACAGATTGTGACCCTGAATGCCCTCTGGGTCAGTCAAGCCAGAACTAACTGCAGCTTTGAACAAAAAACAACTGCTCATTCATATTGAGCAGATATTGAGTCATCTGCCTGCATTAAAAAAACAAAGATCCATGAAAGGGGGAAAAAAACCAATCACCAACGACTATCCGCTGTAAGTTTAAACACCTGAGATCAGTCTGAAATGTTTCCAAAGCTTTTTAAAATGTTAATATTTATCACTTCTTCATAAAAAAATGTTCAATTTGGTCCATGGTGAACCTTTAAAGTTCCTCCTTGATTTGAAATGCATGCCATGTAAACACCCTCTTAGCCAATACTGTGATAGCTTTTCTGTACTATGTGTGTGAAACGAGTGCTGCAACATCAGTTTTATTGCTTAATATTAGGGGTGCAATAATACACGTATTCGTATTGAATCCCATGTACAAGGCTTTCGGTTCAGTGTGCATTACAAACAGAATACACTGAACTTTCCCGTTAATAAAAATAAAAAAATACATCTTAAACTGTGTTCAATATAATGCTATCAGTGCCACTGCACTCAACAAGGCAGCAACAAGTGGCAACATGCTGTCTGCCCCTCCCAGCCCAAAACAAAACATCCTACTCCAGTGAGACACACTGTGAGGTATGCTATGCTAAGCTAGCTCATTGCAAGGTGACTGAAAGGCCAGCAGCAGGAAACGAGAAGCTGACTACTCATTCGACAAAGGTGGTAACTCATGCATAACCTAGCAACCCACTGTATTGGCTACTGACTTGGCCAGTTATTAGCAACCCCTAGCCGACAGGGACTTTATGTTGCATTCAGGTGCACCTTGTAAAACTCTGAAGTCTATGCTGGAATGGCCACCAAGATTGTTTAAAACAGGAGGGTTTTTTTTTTTTTTTTTTACTGCATTTTTTTATTTTCTCATTCTATTTTCTTCCCTCTGTCAGTACTTTCTTTTTGTCTCAATACAGCATTTTTATGCCTCCACACTGGCAACAGCTGCCACCAGAGGCACTGTGTTTTCAGGTTGTCCATCTATCACATTCTTGTGAATGCAATATCTCAAGAATGCCTTGAAGGAATTTCCTCAAATTTGGCACATTCACTTTAGTTTGATGATAACGTAATTAGATTTTGGTGGTCAGAGGTCAAAGGTCAAGGTCACTGTGACCTCGCAACTCATTCTGGCAAACACAATATCTCCAGGGCCTTGAGGGAATTTCCTCAAATTTAGTGATTCAATGATAAAGCTAAAGAAGAGAATCTGTTGGTCAAAAATGAAAGGTCACTGTGACCTCACAAAACATGTTTGTGGCTATAACTCAAGAATTCATGCACTAATTATGACAAAATTTCAAACAAATGTCTAAAGGATAAAATAATGAAGTGACATTTTATATCCGAAAGGTTCAAAGGTCGTCTTCACTGTGACATCATAATGGTCTGTCATTAATCAGAAGCAGAGACATTTGGTCAGATACTGAATTGGTGACACTGATCTTGAAACTGTGCTGATTGTATAGATCTTCTGTGCTGCTGGGTTGAAGATGTGTGTGAAGCATCCATGTTTTAGAATTTGTAGCTTCTTTGCAGCAACATCCATTTTTAAAACTTTATCCTTGCTGTCATGGCTACACATGAGTCTGGACAGACATGAATATAAACTGCAACTGGTTTGTGAATGCGTATGACTGTGAGGCAGTAATTCCAGTTTATGAAATGCTAAAATCCATAAAAAATATATTTAAAAATATTGTTTTGTTTTACAGCATAGCTTTCTGTGATAACAGTGTTGGGACAGCGTCACAGGAGCTCATTGGCACTCATTAGCAGTTACCCTAATGGGACAGTAATGGCCAGAGCCAGAAGAACAATCGTTACGGCGTCCACCAGAAAGACCACTGACCACTTTCTCTACATGCTTAGGTAGCAAATGGATGATAGAAAACCCACTGTGCTGCTCTGGAGGGTAATTGTGACAGAGGACAGGGGGCTTTCAGCACAACAAATAGAAAAGAGATTAGATTAATTAAGTGCGCATCCTTAGCCCATGCTGTTCTAAGTGGTGGCTTAAAAAAAAGAAGCTTTACAATTTTCATTTGTTCGTGCAACTCAAAAAACTACTCAACTGATTTTAATGAAATTTGACGGAAGGGTAGCTTTCTGTGGCCATTAGTGGCAACTGTGGCTACATATCGATGTCACTGAACACTGCTTAAACAAAAGCACCATATAAATGGAACCACTGGGAAAATTGATTAGGTTTTGGTGTCAATGGCACCATCGTGCAGACATTTAAATGATGGACATTTGTCTCATAAATCCTGAGCCGTGAGACATAATGGGAAAATTCTTCTTCATTATCTTATTGTAGATTTCTTGTATCAAGATAAACCCGTAAATAAATATAATTTTCAAAAAACGATTTTATCTGAACACATCTCTCAACACACCTCTGACAAAAGTTGGTTCATAATATATTTAAAGGAGCCTGAAAATATTATCAATCATATTCCATAAAATGTGTCTTTAGTTATATTATTTAGATGGCATATACACTGAACAAAAATATAAACGCAGCACTTTTGTTTTTGTTCCCATTTTTCATGAGCTGAACTCAAAGATCTAAAACATTTTCTATACAAAAGAACCATTTCCCTCAAATATTGTTCATAAATCTGTCTAAATCTGTGTTAGTGAGCACTTCTCCTTTGCCGAGATAATCCATCCCACCTCACAGGTGTGGCATATCAAGATGCTCATTAGACAGCATGATTATTGCACAGGTGTGCCTTAGGCTGGCCACAATAAAAGGCCACTCTAAAATGTTCAGTTTTATCACAGCACAATGCCACAGATGTCACAAGTTTTGAGGGAGCGTGCAATTGACATGCTGACTGCAGGCATGTCCACCAGAGCTGTTGCCCAAGAATTGAATGTTCATTTCTCTACCATAAGCCGTCTCCAAAGACGTTTCAGACAATTTGGCAGTACTTCCAACCGGCCTCACAACCGCAGACCACGTGTAACCACACCTGCCCAGGATCTCCACATCCAGCATGTTCACCTTCAAGATCGTCTGAGACCAGCCACCCGGACAGCTGCTGCAACAATCGGTTTGCATAACCAAAGAATTTCTGCACAAACTCTCAGAAACCGTCTCAGGGAAGCTCATCTGCATGCTTGTCATCCTCATCGGGGTCTAGACCTGACTGCAGTTCGTCGTCGTAACCGACTTGAGTGGGCAAATGCTCACATTCGATGGCGTCTGGCACGTTGGAGAGGTGTTCCCTTCACGGATGAATCCTGGTTTTCACTATCCAGGGCAGTTGGCAGACAGCGTGTGTGGCGTCGTGTGGGTGAGCAGTTTGCTGATGTCAACATTGTGGATTGAGTGGCCCATGGTGGCGGTGGGGTTAGGGTATGGGCAGGCGTTTGTTATGGACAACGAACACAGGTGCATTTTATTGATGGCATTTTGAATGCACAGAGATACCGTGACGAGATCCTGAGGCCCATTGTTGTGCCATTCATC
>NC_065527.1:31370865-31430859 GCF_006386435.1 Epinephelus moara | reverse complement strand
AGTGCTCACTAACACAGATTTAGACAGATTTGTGAACAATATTTGAGGGAAATGGTCTTTTGTGTGGATAGAAAATGTTTTAGATCTTTGAGTTCAGCTCATGAAAAATGGGAGCAAAAACAAAAGTGTTGCGTTTATATTTTTGTTCAGTGTAGATTTTGCAATCTTGCAGAATTTAATGAAGCTTTGCTTTAGTTCATGCAGGACATGGAAGTCATACGCCCGGCATTGCGTTCCCTGTTTTGGTTTAGCATGCTACTTGTCTGATCCGGGGAGCATCTTAAGAGTATTCTTATAGGTGGCATCAGGATCATAACCTTTCACACCACCTTGATGGAGAGAAAGCAGTGAGTTTGACTGTTGTTCCAGTAATCACACAGTGTTTCAGCATTAATCACTCTGCAGCTTCTGACCCAACACAGGTATCTGTTTTCCTCTCTTTGACCTCTGAGCACAGATTTCTCTTTTCCTATACTGCCTTCAGGTAAGGTTTGGAAATGTCACAGTGCAAACAGAAGGTGGGACATCGATTTGTTGTTCACCTCCATAAGCTTCTAAAATATACAACAAGGCTTCATATACAGTATGAAGCTCTATTTATCCAACCTTTCTAAAAACAGCATGGTCAGTGAAATTAAATTTGGGGTCCTGAGGGAGAAAAGCATCAGGCGACTGTTGATAAAGTAGTTTTGGTGAGACATTAGTCCTGTTTGTATTTTTGGACGGTGACCTATATTTCCTCTTGTTGCGTTGCTGGTTGCCAGGTACCAGGTTTTGTCCCTCATATGTTACATCATCCCTTATTCACCAACATCTGTCTTTATCATGTGACTGAGAAATTATTTTAATGACCTTTTAACCCCATTAGGAACTAATATCTTAAAACCTGGGCAAAATAAACCGTCTGTAAGGCTGGATAATCCTTAAAGTAAGGGAGGAAAATGTGTTTTATGATTTGGGTGACCTAACACTTTACTTTTTGGTCTTTGTCGTACAGTTTACTCCACATTATGCTGTACATAGGGGACCAAACCACAGACATGATGGTGACTGCTTTTTAAAAGCGTTCCCTGTTTTCACTCACCTGAAAGGTTGTTGAAAGTATAAAATATCAACTTGGATGAATTTTTTGAAGTCTTGTAAATCAAATTCTGGAATAATATTCCTGTCATTCAGTCCTGATACATGTGACTGCATTTTTTGTAGCTCAAGTGTCATGTCACTGTGATATTGTTGTGGTGTGTTCAATGTGAGGAACAGTCTTAACTAAACAATTTATAGTTATAACTCAAGATCACCATCACCATACTCACACAAAATGCTACAATAATACAGTTTCTCATGTGGAGCTCAATATCTGAGGGGCTCCAAAAAGTTCAAAACCAGGCCATAGATTCTGCCTCATTTCACAATCCAATCGCCAGAATAATTGTCGGCATTGCATGTTTCTGCAAACCACAAACACGTTACATTTGTACATTATTATGTATGCTAAGGCTGAATCTTCAGTATCAATAGCCCTGTGGTTAACATGTGATTGGGATTAGGCACAAAAACCACTTGGTCATGGTTTGGAAAAGAGCATGGTTTGGTTTTTAAAAAAAAACAGTTTTGTCAACATATTCTCACTCTGACCGCGTCACATTAACGTTTGGTCATGGACTTTCCACGTCGAGATATCATGTGCAAGTTACCCTGGTTGTGTTGGTTGTGGACGTTCTGGGATGCCGTGTTAATTTCTATCTGTTACATGCACTTACTTTTTTCAAAACATACAACACTGTGACTTGACATTTTTTTCCTTCAACACACACACATGGTTGGGTTTAGGAGAAAAAGAACAGGGTTTGGCTTTACGTATTTATGTGAAGCAAACACCGGCCTCTCGGGTATAAGTCAGTGGTTGTTGGACCTTTCCACCACCCCTCCCACCTGCCCTATTTGGACTTCTTCTCCCTTAACTTTTATTGTTGTGCCACCACGTTTTCCCCTCACGTCACCGGGCACCAATCAGCCTCGTATCATGCCAACGTGAAAGGACAGCTCTTTTGTTGGTGACGCCAACCCGAACAACTGAGTTGGTTTTTTGATGGCACAATCCCTGCTTGAAACTGAGCTTTGTCTTGGTTAAGAACAACCACTTTTGTGGCACTGTGCCCTGTGGAAACACGGCCACAGGTCACTAAAGAATACCCACATTTGGTGGCTAAAAGGTTGCTGGAAACGCAGCAATGCCCTTGTAAGAAACAACTGTTTTCCATGGCTCTATTTTGACAAAAAACCCAGTGATGTCTCAGTAAAAAACACTTTTTATGGCACTATCATCCAGTGGAAACACAGTGGTGGCTCCCTAAAAAACATCAACGTGTTCTCATCCCAACTTGTTAAATATCGCTGTTTGTCTGTGGACTTTCACATCTACATGATACGCAAAGTAACCTCCAGTGTCTGTTATTGACGTTCTGGGATGGTCATTAATTTATGTTTGTTACATACCATGTGTCTTTTTAAAATTAAATGTACAGTTTCTGCTTGTTAAGTGCATACAGTCTTTTTCATATTTATTTCCTTGTGAAAGCACATGGTTAGGTTAAAGGAACAAAAACACATGGTTAGGTTTCAAAAAAGAAATCATGGTTTGGATCAACATTCACACAGAAAGTGAGAAGCAGGCTCCCAGTTGAAAGTCCGAGGTTTGCTGAACCCATCCACCTCCTCTCTGACCCGCCCTATAATGACATTCTAGCTCCTTATATTATGCTATTACCAGCGGCGTTATGAACTGACGCCGATGAGTTTTATAATGCCACAAAAGGTGCCTTTATGCATCAGTATCTAACATGGATGCCCACTGGTATTTGGTTTTTGACGGCTGTGGTTGGTGGCTGTTGCATCAACAACTGCCCCTACGTGGTGTGTATAATACCAGCACGAAAGCTGCCTTTGTGTGTTGGTATCTAATGCCCGGAGCCCTGACAAAGCAGTGGTATTTGCTAGTTTGGAATGAGGATGGGCTGAAAACACCCATGTTTGGTAGCTAAAAAGCAGCTGGAAACGCAACAATGTCCCGGTAAGAAACAAGACAAGTCACTGAGAACCCATGTTTGGTAGCTAAAAAGCCACTGGAAACACAGCAATGACAACCATTGTTTGTTGGTCTCTTACAGTGATCTGCAGCTTGGCAGGTATCTCAACTTGGTGACATACCATCCACCATCCCCTCCACCTCCAGATGACGAAGTCAGCTCATATACTACGTCACTTTGTAATTGCTGATATGATACTTGCAAATGTAAATATCCATGGCTTGCATAAACATTTAATGACAACATTTTCTTCAGGTGACTGGGCTGTATTTTACAATATGTGTTACTTAATCCACATAAAGATAAGATAAAATTGTTGTGCAGCAGTTGCAGCACAAACCGGAGAGACAGGGTGCAAATATGACAAAATATAAACAAAAAAGGTGATCATTAAGGAAAACCAAATGTACATAACATTAATGGTAAGGTGCCATTCAGAATATACATAGGTCAAAAGTGACAGTTGATGGTGGGGATCATAAAAAAATAAATCCAAACAGAGCTGACATTTTAATGTGTTTTCTCTCACTTCTCTCACCCCCCCCCCACCCCCCCCCCCCCACACCCACCCCCCCCCCCCCCCCCCCCCCCCCCCCCCCCCCCCCCCCCCCCCCCCCCCCCCCNGTTTTCCCCCCCTTCTCTCCCCCCCCCCCCCCCCCCCCCCCCCCAAATCACCCATTTCTGTTTGCCATCTTGCTGGTGCATCACATGTAAGCTGTTATGTTTCATTAATCTAAAGCAAGGGGACACCATCAGGCCTCATAACTGAAGTAGATCAGCACCTTGTCAAAACCCCAGACGTCGTGTCTCTGAGCCCCTCCAGGTGAGAAGGTTTTTATTTTACAACAGACGCCTGGAAATCTCAGACGAGCTGAAGCATCCTTCAATTCACTGGCATGAAAGGAAAAGGCTGTTCCCTAATTCGTGATGAGCTTGAATCCAATCCTTTATAAATGTCTGGTTGTATTTTTAAGTGCCTGCATCCAAAGAAGGAAAAAATATCAGAGAATAATTAGACTCAGTGGCTGAATGGGCAAAAAGCTCGCATGAAGAACTTGAGGTCACAGGTTCAAGTTTCCTTTCAAATTCCTAATTTGCAAGTGTGTTTTGAAAAAGCATACATGTAGTGGAAATATTGAAAAGCTTTAAGAGAAGAGTGTTGAGGCTGTGCAGAGCATTAGCTCACTGTGGTATGCAGCTGCACTCAGTTGTGGCAGGTTTTTTTCCTTTTTTTTTTGATTTGACACAACGCTTTTTTTGCTTTTGACAATCAAGAGACGGCATCTAAAGGAAAAGGGCTTGAAAAAGCTCTCGCACATGAAGACTCAATGGCTCAATCAGCAAAGCAGATAGGTTTAGAGGTGATGGGATCAAGTCACATCTCTACCTCTGAAAGGCTATTTGAAAGCCAACAACAGTGTAAAGAGTGAAAAGCTGCTGGTGAAGCAGCTGCAGCTCAATCAGCTGATAGCACGAAGGCTGTGGGTTTGAGTCCCATTTGCAGCTTCACACTCTGAGCAAGTTTTACAACAAACAGCTGTGGCATGAACAGAGGAGGACTTTTATTGTGAAGGGGAGCTGGTGTGATGAAGTCAACAAACCTCAAATACTGCAGGTTAGATTTCTGCACCTTTTAACTGATGCACTAAACACAAAAAGACGTTTTAATAGAGAACTGAAAATATAAGATTAAATAAATAAACAGTGTGTCAGTAGTGGAAGAAGTACTCTGATCCTCTACTCAAGTAAAAGTACCAACACCACAGGGTAAAAATACTTTGTTACAAGTGAAAGTCCAGCATTCAAAATCTTACTTTGACCTGGATCCTATTTTCCCATGTTTTGTATCTAAGTGGCTGATGAAACTGGTCGAGCACTGCTCTCATTAAACACACCATTTAAATGAACAATAATTATGTCATTGTAAAATACACTTCATGCAAAGTCAACAGAGACAAAATAAAACTTACAAAAACCGTAGTTGTTTGTCTTTCCACTGTTCCAACATCACCAACTCTGGTTTGGTTGAAATAAACCCTTAATTCATCCAGTAGATGTAAAAACATGCTGGCTCTATACACACTAACATTACTGTTTAATTAGATGAAGTCTGGTGTGTTTGGTGAAAGCAATTTCAGAGGTGCTTATGTTTACACAACAAGGATCTTACTCTCTAAAAAATAAGGTCTATTTCTGTGGAGAGCCTTTCCATAATGCTGTAAAACACTTATATTAACAATCTAAGCCTGTCAGTGGAAAATACACACACTAGTGGAGGGATGATGCTCAATTGCCTGTGGGGATTACATCACAGCCTGTTTGGCCACTGCTGGTTACAGCGGTCCCACTAAATATTGAACCAGTTTGAAAATTGTAGTTCACAATAGACACTTTGACACAAAAACATGGGAAAATAAGGGCCAGGTTGACGTTACCCTTTTAATGAAAGTACAAAAGTATTAGCATAAAAACATATTTAAAGTATCAAAAGTAAAAAATAGTGATGATGCAGAATGATATATTTTATATTACTTGATTATAATTATTGATGCATTAGTGTGTTCAGCACTTTAATGTTGAAGCTGCTGAAGGTGGGGCTCATTTTGAATAATTTGTACTGCTGGGTAGCTTACAGATTTCCCCCAGGGTAATAATTCATCATAGTTTATTTATTGATTAAATTTTTTTATTTTTTATTTGAATTTCCAAAGTAACTAAAGCTGTCAGATAAATGTAGTGAAGTATAAAGTACAATATTTGCTTCTATATTGTAATGTAGTATAAGTACAAAGTAGCATAAAGTGAAAATACTGAAGTAAAATACCTCAAAATTACACTTAAGTACAGCACATGTGTAAATTTACTCTGTTCATTAACCAACTTGAACTACATTAATGAACTGAGGAGCTTTTAAAAAGATAGCCCCTCCCACAGACAAACAAAAGTTAGTAGATAATCACTTATTAAGACAATAAAATAAAACTTCTATCTAAAAGTAATTTGCAATCACTGTTCTAATTGTCCTAACATAGAAATACTAACAAAATAGATTATTTAGGGTACTTTTTTATTCTCTGAAACAATGGTGCCCCCTCTGTAATCACCTCAACATGGTACAGTCCGAGTCCCCTCCACTATAAACAACATTGAAAGCTCCCACTGCTGTTGTGACAGTTCGGACCCGGGACCTGCAGGTAATATGGACACGACAAACATCGTCAATTAAAGTTGGATATTAGCAATAAGTGAATGTGTCAATAGATGAATTTAGTGGTTATTTGATTATCTGTGCAAAATGCAGAGCATACAGCAAATATTTACAGGTGTTAACCAGGCGGGAACTGGGGGGTGGGAGCTGTTCTCCTGTGGGCAACCGCCGTCTGAGCGGCAACCCTTAGATAGCCAGTGAGACAAAGGTAGCAACTTCGATCTCTGCTCAGGACACCTGATGTATTAATGCTCTGAATGTGCCTACAGAACCTTAAACAATCTGACTAATGAGGGTTTGCACACTGAAGTGACCAGAAATGACTTTTGCTAGTAGGTTAGCATGCTTAAGACGTGTGTGTGTATGAAATGAATCATTAAAAAATGAATTTAGCTTCATTGCCAGAAAAAATCAGCATGTTTATATGCAGAGACAGACGTGTTCCTGCTACATTAATAGGCTTTATATTTAAAACACTGTGAAAAAGTTTAGCAGAATAGCTTTGCTAAAGTAACACATTGCCTGTTGGTTCCAGCTTGATGTAGACATTGTGCACTTGACACTGAAACCTATTCCTAGTTAAAGGTCTATTGTGTAAAATTTAGGGGGCTTTAGTGGTGCCTAGCTGTGACTGAAACTTGTGGTTAGAATTACTTCAGTGTTCATTGTTCAGGAGGTTTTTACCAGGAGCTCAAATATCCACAGAGGTCTCTTCCTCTCCAAACCAAACCAACCAGGTGATGTAAATCTGTAACAACACTAAGAAAGCAGTTTAATGTTACAAATCAGTGTTTCTCCGATGCTGTTTGGCACATGGCAACATGTTTTCCCAACACCTGCTAATGTGTGCTCATATATTTTTTCTTTTAATAAGATAGAAGTTTAAACCATGAACCGTGTTATCCGCAGAGGTCTCTTCCTCTCCAAAACAAACTGACCCCGTGATTTAAACTTGTAAAAACAAATAAAAATCACATTACAAAAAAGCAGTGTTTTTCTGACACTCTAACTACAGTGACCAACAAAACATGAATGTCCCGATCTAGAGCCAGTGTTTGTTTTGTCTGCTCTGGGCTACTGTAGAAACATGGTGGTGCAACATGGCGATCTTTGTAGATGCTTCTGTGGATGCACTCCCTGTGTAGATATACATGGCTCATTCTAAGGTTACAAAAACACAACAGTTCTTTTTGTCAGGTGGTTAAACACTAAAGAAAACACACTCATTCCGTTTTTGCAAATATATCAACCTAAATCCTACACACTGGATCTTTAAATCTGCACACTTTTAGTGTCTTTTACCAGTGACCACTGATTTCCAGTTGAACCATTGTACAGTGTTTTGTTATCCATGTACAAAACAAACCCTTCATACAAAGTAACATCTGTTGGAAAGAGGACTTTGTATAACCTAAAAGCATCAGAGACACATGCAGTAGTTCAGTCATGTACTGTAGGCCTGCAACTAATGATAAATCATTATTGTCGATTAATCTGCCGATTGTTTTCTGGATAAATCAATTAACTGTTTGGTCTGTAAAAGGTCAGAAACTGGTGAAAAATGTTGATCACTGTTTCGTCCTCAACCCAAAGACATTTAGACTCCAAAATACTGACATTTCCGAAGCTGGAATCAGAGAAGTTTGACTTTTGTTCTTAAATAAATTACTTGAACTGATGACTTGATTATCAAATAAGCTGGGGATTTATTTAATTAATAGTTGAAAAATAATCTATTAATTGCTGCAGCTCTTCAGCCATGTGAACCAGAAGGCTGTATCACAAAGCCAGTTCAACAGACCCAGGCTCTCTTTGCCTGAGCTGGCTCGACTTCAGTCTTCAGTCAGAGGTAAGCAGTACCACAAAGGTGGTTATCAACTTGCTTTGATAATCCAGGCTTTTTGCTCCAGGCTCTGTGCGCGTTCCCATTGTACAAGTCCAGTGACAAGTTCAGCGCATCATTTGACACTTAAAATAGATTGTGTGCTGCCTACTTCCGCCTTTGAATATATTAAAAAGTATTACAGTAAAAAGCAACATGGTTGCCTCAATTAAGGCGAGAAAGGGGTGCTTGCATTAATATTACTATTCGTGTGTATTTTATCACAAGTGTGATTTTTTTTTATTGTATAACATTAATATAACAAATACTGTATCGTGACTTAAGTTTCGTGATAACATTGTATTATGGATCCTCTCATAATTCCCACCCCTACTATTATCCGTGATGAATTCAAATAGACTAATCAATTTTCTAATCGGTGATCTATCAGCTGTAATGTACCAGCAGTGTTAAACAGACTTAAGCAAATCAGGACCAAGCACAAAACCTAATCCAAAGTGGTAATGTTATGGTGGGTTGAGGGAATTACATCACATTTCTTATAGATATAATGTCATCCTGATTAATATTTTAGTGAACTGTATGCTACCTATGATTTTATAGAGTGCTTCTTTTAGAGCCAGCCTGGACAGATGGACCAGAGACACAAATACATTAAGTAGTTCAGTGAGAGCAATAACAACCTTGCAAATAAAAGAAAACAATACTCAGATTTATAGATCTGATTTATAGATTTATATTCATAGAAATAGAATGACTGTTATTCTATTTTTATGGTTACGGCTTAACAAGTTGGACACAGTGCATTGATAATGTATTCCTTTAGCTGACAATCTGTATTGCTCATAGATTAAATATTGCCTGTAGTGTGGCGCTACTCATGATGAATGATGAAAGGGGCTTTTTTTAGTCGATTTCAAGCCAAAACTATGAACAAAATCTGGTCCAGACCAGGTTAGGGTCTGCTGCGTGAGTTGCCACGGTGATCTAACCAGGTTAAAAGAGAGCCATTTTCTTATGATGGAAAACTCTGGCTTTTTTTGGTGTGTGTGGAAGAGGTGTTGTTCTCACTCTGAACATTGCAAGTTTCCAATAGTTTATAAGAAAAATATCTTTAAGTCTTAATTTTTACATTCTTGTAAGTTCTTGACAATCTCAGTGCTCATCTGGAGTTGGTACAAGAACATGTTATTTTAGTAGTCAAGGTCAGAACTTCATATAAAAGAATGAAGGCAATCTCACATTTTTTTTCCAGCAATACGTGTCGTTTTCTTTGTCAGGAGTTTTTTCTTTCTTCAAGTATCTGCAGCCTGCTTGTTAAACTTCACCAGCAGCTCACCTGATTCAGCTGTAATACAGTATTGATCAGGTATTGTCTGAGCATGCCAACACGGATCAAAGCTGTGATAAAGAGTCGGGGTTACTCTGCTAAGCATCGATCGCTGAATCAGTTGTTGGTGGAGATGTTTTTCTGATTCATCAGCGTCTCACTATTTTGATCAGCTGTCACCAAAGTGAAAGCTGAGTGCGAGTATATGTTGCTTTTGAAATCACGATCAAACAGTTGTTCGTAAAGAAAAATCTGAAAGTTACATTTAACACACAGACATCTGCGCTCTAATTAAGTCTCTTTAATATCACAGCTGTATTTAGGAGCTCATAGTAACCAGTCTTTAATGAATTTCCTCTCATGTGTGTGTGTTTTCTATTAGCGTGCACATTAAATAACCCACCACAGTAATAATGTTTTGTCCCCTGTCAGGGATCAAACCGTAAGGAGTGCTGCTGATGGTGCAATCGACTGTTTATCCTGCTGCTGCCCCTCTTCCACCTCCTCCTCCTCTTCTTCTGTGGTAAGACAGTAATAATGTAGAATGTCTTACATGGGTGGGGTTTTGATTTTTTGATGTGTCCCAGGTATCTGTTTTTCTCTCTGAAGGCACTGGTTGTATTTAACATCCATATCTCCAAAAGACGAACATTCAAACTACAGTTTTATTTTCTGTTGCTTTCATCAGCTTCTTCATGTCAGTGCTCACTGCATCAACAATGGAGACTGAATTCTTCTTCTGAATTTATTCTAGTACAGTAGTAGAAACTTTTTTCTGCATTAAATCATTCTCCAATTATTTCATTTTTCTACTGTGTACTCTGTCTGAAGAACTGCTGCATGCTTACTTAAAAACAAAAAAGGATATTTTAAGGACAAAGGTAGTGGTCTGTGTTGAATATTGTATATTTTACATTACTGCTCATGATCTCCTAAAGCATAACGGCATTATTTAAAAATACAGCCTCCTGCAGCTCTCGCCTCTGTCGTAAGCCCCTCCCACCAGATGACCATGGGCTTATGCACGCACTCATACAGTAAACCAATGTTTCCCTTACATTGATATAATTAATCTTATTTCATTATAAAGTTGCACACAATTTGTTCGCTCAGCCCCTGTCTTGCCCTACTCTCTCTTTTTGTTTATCAGACCACAAATGAGACAAGAATTAGCTGCTAACATTAGCCGTCCCCTCCCCTAGCTCAGCGCCACTGTGGACTGTTTTTTCCCAGGAGGAGAGCAGAGTTGGCTGCAGCTCGGGAGATGAAATTTCAGTCAGCCGATGTAGCGTTTAACCACCCCCCCCCCACCCCCCCCCCGGCATGCTGGTGGTCTAACCTGTGTAACAGTAGCAACAGAAAGTTTGTGGATCCGGCTGGGAGTCGGGGCCATGCGGTCCCCCTGGACCTGGGATGTGTGTTGGCTGCATATGAGTTGCGACAGCCACTGACTGGGGATCAGACTCTGGAGTTGCTGCTGCTCATCTCCTGGTGAGGTGGTCTGTAGTGGCAGGGTTTGAGGTAGGGCTACTCCATTATGGAAAAAATCATAATCACGATTATTTTGGTCAAAATTGAAATCACGATTATGCAAACGATTATGCGGCACACGTGATGACTTATATTGTTTACATGAAGGCATGTAATTTTTGTCTCTACATGGTTGCGCATTTACAGTTCTCCTCTGCTCTCTGTATCGTGTGGCCCCGATGCGCGCACACACACACACACACACACAGACAAGTGCACACACACACAGACCAACCCCTATCGCTCTCCCTCTGTCATTTTCCTCACGCTGTTTTTGAAATCTTCCACGATCACCTGCCCCTCGCATTATTCGTAGTTCACCTACTTGACTGGCTCGTGGAGTGAATAGAGAGGAGGGGAAGGGACGGTATTGCGCATGCGCGGCTTCCTTAGAAGACAAAATAACATCTCCAGGTGTCCGTGACCAAACTCGTTTACCCTCGATTTCATTGATTGTGAAATCGTTTGACCTCAAAATCGTAATCGCGATCACCAGACGATTAATTGCACAGCCTTAACTGACAGTCAGCTTGAAGTGCCAGGGCCTTAACACCAACACATGGAGCCACATTTTACAGCTGTATGATAAGCACCAGGCACGTCAGCTCTTGAGGCCGCGGGGAGCAGCTGAACTTGTCTAATACCGCCACTGTGTCATAGGAAGTCAGCATCAAACACAGATGCACAGAGGCACCTTTCGCTGTGGTATGATATGCACCAAGCGGCGGCAGTTTGTAACGCCACCAGCAACTACTGTAACTTGACGAGCGCGAAAGTCTGTATAGGGCAGGAGGGAGTGGAGGTGAATGGTTCCAACAAACCCTGGACTTTCCCCTGGGAGCATGCTGTTCATTTCCTGTGTGAATTTGAAACCAAACATGATGTTTTTCTCTAAACCTAATCACGTGCTATTGTTGTCTAAACATAAGGAAATAAAAGTGTTTAGTGTGAAGTGTTTTAATGATGTTGTAAATTCATTTTGGAAGAGGCTATATGCATGTTACCAGCAGAAACTGCACATTTTCTGTGAAAGCAAAAGTGTATTTGAAAAGATTTGATGTATGTAATAAGACATGTAATAAGACACACCATCCCTGAACATCCAAAGCAGTTGCAGGAGGGTACCTATTGCTTTATATCCGCTGACATAGCGGCGATATTTGATGAGTTGGAATGAGAATGTGTTGGTGTTTGACGTCCCAGGAATTACAGTGTGTTGTTTTCACTGCACAGGAAGGGAAAAAAATTGCAATCTGAAAAGCAACTAAAGCTGTTAGAAAAATGTGTTGGAGTAAAAAGTACAATGCTTACCTCTGAGATGTACCTCCAGTTTGTACTGAAGTACTTGAGTAAATGTACTTGGTTACATTCCACCGCTGACTGCAGCCCTGCTTGTTAACAATCTAAAGAGATTTAAAGTAAAGAGAGACTGAAGTACACACCTATATTCTTGTTAGAGTCGGGAAAAAACTCTGTGTTTCTCACCTCCATCAAATTGATGACAAATTGTAACAGTGTGTGTGTGAACAGGTCAGTGAGATGAATCAACCCGACCTCCACCCTCCTCTGTCAAAGTCATTTAAAACACCATCACAAAGCTTTTCATCGCAGGTTTCCAGGAATAGACAGACACATTTTTGTCAGTGTGAGACAAATGTGAATTGATTTGAAAGTACAGTAACGTGAACTGAGAAACATCATCTGACCTCTTCCTGTAGCTCCCTCAGCTCCTCCCCAGGTGAGCCAGGGGAGGAGGGGGAGGAGGGAGGATGTGGGGGAGATATCCTTAGCGCTTCGAGGACACGCTGTAATTTCCTTTGACAACATCTTAAATGGCTGCCGCTGATTTTTTTCGGTTGGTGCGGAGCGTAGAGGGGTGGAGGAGGGGGAGGGTTGATGTAACCGGGCTGAAATCACAGTCTTAACATCCCAATCTGTCAGAGTATCTGAAGACGAGACATCTGACAGGCTGCGGCGCTGCAGAAGGTGTCAGAAACACCAAAAAAAGAAAACACACACACAGGAGTACAGACACGCACACACATATTTACTCTGCTGTGTGCTGAACTTGCTGATTTTCGAGGTTTTACAGGATTATGTGTCCCATACCTCAGCAGTCACTTCTCTATATTTGGGGATTTGGTTTAAGTGTCTTTCTGCTCTGATCAAACTACTCTTTGAAAACACACGTCTTCTACGGTTTGTTTTATGTTGCTTCATCAGTGACTTCAAGTGTGTCTCTGATGGAGATCAATGGCTCAACTTATGTCCTTTAAAATCATTATAATACAGTTTGTGTCATATTTTACTTTGTTTTTTTGTTTTTGGAGTTTAAAGCAAATGTAATTGCACACGGAGTGACCAGAAAAACAGGAACACCTCTAAAACTTAATGTTAATCAATATTATTCTTTGTTTGGTCACTACAATGTGAGAAAATAGTGAAAAATGTCTCACAGCTCCCTAAAGCTCAAGATGACACCATCAAACGTCCAAGATATGATGTGTGTTATCACATGAGACACAAAAAAGCAGGAAATCTTCAAAATTTAGAAGCTGGAATCAGGGAATGTTTGACATTGTACATTTCTGCAGACTATGGATGTATTACATTTGTATGTTTCATACGAATCATGTCGTCGCTTCTAAAGGTATGTTGTCATGGAGAGGTGGAGAGGATGATTTGTTAGGCACCAAAAATGGGTGTTTTTTAAGCAACCCATTGCTGTTGTGTTAGTGGAAATAGTGCCATGAAAAGCTGTTGTTTTTAGTGAGACATAGCAGCATTTCCAGCCGTGATTGTGTGTGTCACGAAAAGCGTTTGGTTTCAGTGAGATGTTGCTGTGTTTCCTGCTGTAATTATGGCTCCAAGGTATCTTAAGTATTTTGTGCCTAAACCTAACCACATGTTAACTACAACATTATTAAAACATAATGTTTCAACGTATTTCCCACAAAATAACTTAGAAATGCAATGTATCGGTCTGGCAAATGGGTCGATATTTGTTTTTTATGCTTCAAAAATAATCTAAATGATTGTTTTTCAGTTAAATGACTTATTAAGTGTTGTAGTAGACTAAATTATATATTTATTGTATGTTTTCCTCTCTTATTGTGGCTGTGTTGGACTGAGTTATATTGGGAGGCATTTAAATGATGAGATACAGACAACCCAAACAAAAAAATATAACCATTACAGTAAAAATCAAACATATAATTACAAGTAGATGAGCAAAATTCATGTTTACATGCGAGTTTCACAGCACAAACTAATTGCTTTTTTCCTCTCTTTTTTGTCTTCTCAGCCTTCAGGACAAAAATGCTGCAAAGGATTCTGACCACCCAGCATTACAACGATCCAACGCTACTTTAAGGTAAAAACAAGCTTATTGTATTTTTACCAAACTGTTGTGCTGGACTGCAGACTTCTTTTTCTCCATTTAACTCTGTGCACTGGGAAGTTGTGTGGAGGCTGTTTGTCTGAAAGCACCTGCACCTTTTGTTCCTGTTGTTTCGTTCAGAGCTCAAGTGTCTGCTTCAAACTATTTGGGCCTTGTTTTGAATGAAACCAGCTTTTGATGCAAAGTTTCGAAATGTTGACTTACAGCCAGTCAGTGTCAGAGAGGGAAAACATTTAACAAGCAGGAACAAGAGTCAGAAACAAAATGTTTACTTTTTAATTGTTGTGCCTGAAGCCCTGTTTTTGGTTGATGGGATTTCAGGGTCTTTCCAGTCTTGCTCCTGACTCTAGAGGTGAAGTTGTCACATGAATCTCAGAGTGAAGTATTTGAATAATATACAGTAGTTTTATTGACTAAACCTAAAGGTGCGATCAGATCAAGATTTCCACTTGTGTTTGTTGTAAGAATTTTTAGTTTTTGTTATGGCTCCAGGTTGGTGACAGCCATTGCCAGAGGTATTATGTTTTTGGGGTGTCTGTTCGTCCATCTGCCAGCCTCATTCTTGCGAACGCAATATCTCAGGAATGCTCAGTGAATTTCTTCAAATTTGGTACAAATGTCCACTTTGATTGGATTTTGGTGGTCAAAGGCCAAGATCACTGTGACCTTACAAAACACGTTTTCTGGTTTGGCAGTGTAGTAACTGTGCAGATACTAGCTGTGGCTTTTGGCAGAATACCCACCAACCGTATGTGTGTGTTCAGCTCAGCCTCTGATTGATGGTGCAACACCACCTTTTTCTGTGGTCTTTCTCCATACTGAACTCCTTTTCTTCTGTCCTTTGTATGAATGAATTGCAGTCATAAACCCTTGAGGTAAAGGCACGTTTTTCACAAAATTTGAAACATAATCAACATGTTTGCGCCTTTATTCAACAAGTAGATTCATATCTGTTTGCGCTGACCTCAAATACAATCAGACAAAAATACTGTACTTTTATTTAAAGGAGCAGTGTGTAGGATTTAGTGGGATCTACTGGTGAGGTTGCAGATTGCAATCGACTGAATACCCTACAATCACCCCTCCATATGGTGAACCTACGGTGGCCTTCAGGTTACATAGACACGTTAAAGGCCCTCTCTAGATCCAAAGTTTAGTTTGCCCTTAATGGGCTACTGTACAAAAATGGCAGTGCAACATGGTGGGCTGAGTGGATGAGGACATACTCCCTATGTAGATATGTACAGCTCATTCTAAACTAATGAAAACACAATAATGAATTATTTTACAATCCGTGTTTGCCAATACATCCTCTTACAGTAAGTCCTGTACACTCCACCTTTAAATAAGATTTTAAAATCGGGACTTATTTTTGTAATGGAGTAATGCTAGTCCATGGTGTTTGTACTTTTACGTGAGTAAAGGATCCTAGTACTTCTTCCACCACTAGTACCTCAAAATTGTAGTTTAAAGAGAAAATTTGCCACCCTTTATGCGGATATCCAATCAGTGCTGATGGTAAATTAGTCAACTGAAGCAATACATTCCTGTGTGCTGTATTGACTGAGAGTCAAGTTGTTCTGCTTGTAGAGCAGTGCCTGCATGTACCAGGGTGCATTGCGCTTGAGCTTCTGACACTCAAAGGAAACACAAACATGGTAAAAAACAGAACATAACATAGTGTCAAGTGACAAAAATACTCACTCACTGGTTATCTGCCCTCTCCGCCCGGCTGGTCTTGATTTTGTTTCCAGTTTCTTTGCCATACTGAACAAGCTCTACAGCACACCTCTGTCCAAGTGAGGAGTAAAACTTTGATGCATAGTTATGACCAAATTGGCTCTCTCTGGGTTGGCGACAGTGATCCATCCATCAAAACCCACCTACAATGAAATGTATTGCAGCAGAATGATTCAGTTTCTGTCGGTATCAAAGGACAATTTTAGCAGAGACTCTCAGCACCTCAGGTTCTAGAGGGTCCCTGTCGGCCATATCCTCCTGCATTGCAGCCATGACCTTTGCCATTCTCCACTGCACCTCTTCGGCCATTACTCTGGCTCGAATAAATACAGCTGAATATCCGAGTCAGCCATGACACAGTGGGAAAAAAAACACTGTAAAGTGTGACCTTGTCCATAATATCTCTGCCTTCATAATTCTGCTGTTGGTAATCTAGGTAGTATCAACACAATCCGGATACGTTACCTTTGTACATAATTATGTTGTGGATACTTTAAAACCAACGTTTCTTTCTTTCTTGTGGTTATGTTAGGCACAATACCACCTGGTTATGGTTAGAAAAAGATCATGTTTTGGCTTAAAATACCTGGTTTTTGTGGCACTATCCCAGCAGAAATCGCAGCAATATCTTGGGAATAAAAAAAAGAAGACACAATCACTTTTCGTGGCACTGTCCCCATAGTAAATGGAGCGGTAAAAAGTGACAAAGTCAGCTCATATACTGTAGAAATGTTGATATGATATTTATGACACATACAAATGTAATTTATCTGTGATTTAAACAAGTACAACGCCAACATTTCACTCTGGGTAGTTTGCAATACAAGCGAAGAGAATAAGCGCCGCACTTTCTCCTTGCAATTATGTCACTTTTGTGTCACATGGTGGCGCTGGATGCAGAAAGAACAACAGATTTTGCAGCAGCTGAACTCCCACACACTGAGGATTTTTATTGCTCTAATTGACTACATTAACCATCAGCACTGATTGGACATCCACATAAAAGGCAGCAGATTTTCCCTCTAAGTGCAGCACTTGAGTAAATGTACTTTCAACCACTGAGCATCTTTGTGAGAGAAGTATAAATTAGATTTTAGGCCCTGAAGCTCAGACCTGTTGTGCTGCCAGTTGCTCACTTGTAGCTGTCTTGAGTCTCTAAACACTTGAAAATGGTCAGCTTGGGTGTTTGTTGCTGTTGACACTGATCGACAGAATACAGACGGTAAAATCTGACGTATTGCCCCTTTAAGCAGCAGGCGTGTGTGTGTGTGTGTGTGTGTGTGTGTGTGTGTGTGTGTGTGTGTGTGTTTGTCTTGGCGTGTTGAACCGCACCCATCTGCTGCCCCGCCGAGGTTAAAACAAAACGCTAAGAACATTATATAACATCACTGCACCACCAACACAGATCTGCCTCCTAATGCGGCTCTACGCTGCTTCAAACCCGGAGACATTACACAGGGGAGTTTGCATCTTGCTCCGGCGACCCATCTGCGCGCAGGGAATGTAAAGGAAAACACGTTCAGTCTAGTTAGATGTGACAGACTCAAACGGCTGCGGCTGCCTTTGATGAGGAGGAGTCTTCATGGTGTTAATATAGGTTAATGCGACAGCTAAAACATAAAGGTATACAGCCAAGAATAAACATGACAGCAAGAAAGGAGGGAAACACTGACGCACTTGTCCAAACGTGGCCCGACAAGTGGAGTGGAGCTGACAGGAGCACGAACACACACTTATATACACACTCAGATATACACAGACACTCACATATATATATATATAAATATATATGCACACACACACACACTGAGAGCAGCGCTGAGAGAGAATCTGTGTTGGTGTAACTGTCGTTCCTGCGACAACACTTTCATTTCAGCTCTGACCCAAATAGACCCACATGGCTCTGTGTGTGTGTGTGTGTGTGTGTGTGTGTGTGTGTGTGTGTGTGTGTGGTTTTAACACAGTTTGTGAGGTCTCAACAGCTTGAGGAAACATTTTATTTTTGAGGTCTGCAGGTTAGACACGAGATTTGTTTAAGATCAAGGTGAGGCTTCGTGGAACAAAAAAGCTCTTTGTGAACGTCAAACAATTCTCCTATCGTGATTGTTTCAAAAGTTTTGAACCCGACGGATTTTGGTTCACTGTTGATTTGAATGGGATCAGTATTCAGGTGAGAAAGGGCGCATTATACACACATATGCGCACGCACACACACACACAGTCAGACACACACAGCAGATGGTAAGTGTGATTCTGCAGCGAGCCCAGTTCCTGAAAAATAGCACAGAGGTTTGAATACAGTCTTTGTGCACCCAAGACCCCAATAGCCTCGATACAATTGTGTAACGGACCTCCTTTCACAGAGATGGAGAGGCTGAACGAGAGAAGGAGGGAGGGAGGGAGGGAGGGAGGGAGGGAGAGAGATGTGGCACAGAGGAGAAAACTAAAGAATAAATGAGAGCGATCGAGTCAGAGACAGGAGGAGAAGAATAGAAAGAAAATTGTGAAAAAGAAGAAAGGGACTGAGAGGTGGACAAAGAAGAGGGAGAAAGTGGAAGAGAGCTTTTGGAGAAAAGGTGTGTCTGTGGAATGAAAGAAAAGAGACGATGAGAAGCAGAGAGGAAAGAGGAATAACTATGTGGCCAAAAGTATGAGGACACCAGAACATTACGTCCATATGTGTCCGTTCCTCTGGTTTCAGTCTCTCCACCAGATGTTGCACCTGCTGAAGAGATTTGCTCCCATTCAGCCCCAAGAGCATTAGTGAGGCCCAGTCGTTGGCATTTAGATGTTTCTGCAACCCATGGATATGTTACATTTCTATATTTCATATGTATATCATATCAGTGTTTCTAAAGTTTGTGAGCTGCCTCTGTCATTGGGAGGGGTAGGGGATGGTAAGTAGCACAACGCCTGCCTAGCTGCAGACCGCTGTTTGAGACCAACCAACAACAACACAGGTTGTTTTTTAATGAGTCATTGCTGTGTTTCCACTGGCTTTTTAGCCACCAAACATGAGTGTTTTTAGTGATCCATTAATGTGATTCCACTGGGGGATACTTCCACGAAAAGTGGTTGTTTTTTGCCTTAACATCACTGTGTTTCCAGCCAGGATAATGCAACAAGATGTGTTTGTTTTTTACAGAGACTGCACTGCGTGTCCTGCAGGGATAGTAACACATAAAACGGTTGTTTTTTTTACCAAGACTTTGCTGCATTTCCAGCCAGGATTGTGCCTTGAAAGGCGGTTGTTTTTTAGTGAGACATTGCTGCGTTTCCTGACAAGATAGCGCCACAAACAGCTTGTTTTTTTTACAGCATCATTGCTGTATTTCTTGCTGGGATGGTGCCATGAAAAGTGGTTGTTTTTCTGAAGAAATCACTTCTGGGATAGCGCCACGAAAAGCGGTTGCCTTTTGCCAAGACATCACTGGTAACATGAAAAGCAGTTGTTTTTTTTGCTGCATTTCCTGACAAGATAGCGCCACAAAAAGCAGTTGTTTATTACAGAATTATCACTGCGTTTCCTGCTGGGATAGTACCATAAAAAGTACTTACTTTCTACCGAGATATGGCTGTGTTTGCTGCCAAGATTGTGCCATAAAAAGCATGAATTTTAAGCCAGAACATAATTTTTTCCCAACCATAGCCAAGTGGTTTGTTGTGCCCAAATCTAACCACACATAAACCACAGTGTTGTTGAAATGTTAAGTTTCAGCATATCCACTACATAATAGGATAGAATAGGATAGACTTGATTGTCCCAGAGGGAAATTTGCCTTGGATTTCACTTCACAGCAGTTTAAAAACAGTAAAAACATCAATAAATACATCCAACACAGTAAAATATTACAGTAAAAAAACAAATGCATACATCTATCAATTGCACATGCCCATCTAACAATGTATAAATTTATCTATGGATTTCAAATGTCAACCTCATGGTGGTGCTACATGAAAAGTCAGAGGATCACCAAAGTTTATAAGGTTCATCATCTGGGAAAGTCTGTACAACATGTCAGGGCAATCCATCAATTACTTGTTGAGATATTTCAGTCTGCTGTTCTTAGAGCCATGCTGCTAGGGTGGCAAAACAAGTATGAAACTATTTTGTGTAAAAGAAGTATCTTTTGACCCCTCAATTTCTTCTACAGCCAGTGTGAGAGGACCCTTCACCAGGTTAGAGTCCTGCACAGATCTCATTTGCTCCCGAACCAGCATGGCGATGTGCAATACTGCACCCACCCTGCCACCCACACATATAACCAATAAGTTCTGCTACCTTTTATCTGCAGATATAGTACTGGTAAAATAAAGTTAAACAAAGTACTGGTAAAATAAAGTTAAATAAAGTATTGTTATAATTAAATAAATCAAAGTGGAACCACTGGTGCTTTTATTTTGAAGCACCCAGCTCGTCTCAGGCTGGAAGTGTTGATGTTTTTGTTGTGAACCTGAAGCTTCTGATCAACAGTATTTGTTAGCAGTTACCACAAAGTTAGACTGTTGCCGCTGCGCCTTTAAATGCAAGGATTTACTCACTGTGAGCTGGAAACACACTCTCAGCTCTCCAATTAATATATTAATAGTATTTGCAAGTCACGTTGGTGCTCCATGGTCACAAAATGACCATGGAGCACCATGTCAGCAGGTAGTAAAACCCCTGCTTCCTCTTCTCACGCTATCATTAATCTCATGAAGTTAAACCGTCACCTTGGAACTGTTAAACCTGATAATTTATTCACTGTAACCTGGAAACAAACTAACAGCTCTCCAGTACATATATTAATGATATTTGCACGTCGCAGTTGGTTGCAAACGCGACTACATAGTAATGGTCTGGAGCCCTGCAGATGAGAAGCACACTGTTCATTCACTGTCACTTGGGAGTAAATGGTCTGGACGGGTGGAGGAGTGTGTGTAGTGTATCTTATTTGTGAATCTTCATGTGTGTCTGTAAGAGAGAAACACAGGAGAGAGTGAGTGAACTGAAACTCTGATGCGAGTCTCCTTAAGTGGCTTAAAAAACTAAGTGACCGTTTTTGTTAAAGTGCAGTAAACAAAACATGCTTATCTCTAAAGTGCAGCTTAAACAATTTTACTCAACTCCAATGGTGTTGGTTATTTCTTTAGCGCGATGGTCANTTTTGTTAAAGTGCAGTAAACAAAACATGCTTATATCTAAAGTGCAGCTTAAACAATTTTACTCAACTCCAATGGTGTGGTTATTTCTTTAGCGCGATGGTCAGGGAAACGCTCTTTCTTTTTAAACGACGACGATGTCGTAGTTTGCACCAGATTGCTTTTTCTAGTCGTGCCGGTTAACGTTCAAACTTGGGTGGCGTCGCTTTAGATGCGTTAGCATGTTAGACGTGTTTCCAAGTACATACCCGACCGCTGTTCTGCAGTGTCGGCACACTGCTTTTGTCTTGTCAACTTGTTTATTTCCATCTTCGTATTTTACCCTGAAACCAAAGTGTTCCCAAACGGAGGACTTGAGGTGGGTGGGTCTTCAGGTTCGTCAGGCTCACTTGCCATGTTGTCAAAATGCGAGAATGCGCTGCACAAAGTGAAAGCGGAGATTTACGGTCGGACTCGGTCCGTCACTCAATTATGTCCTTTGGGGAACTAGATATTTTAAATGGTTCGGCTCGCAAAAACGGAATTAAAATAAAACAAAATAAAATAAAATAATATCCTGCGCCCAATAATTCGGTACAGGGTCGTGCCGAACCAAAAGTCACGTACCGAACGGATCGACACAAATACATGTACTGTTATGGCCCTAGTAGTTTGTAACATTCATTGTAACCAACTTGTGTGGTTGCCAGGATGGTTGGATGTACTGCCAAATTAATGGAAACGACATGGGAGACATCTTAAAGCAGTGAAATGAATATTCAGTTCATGGGCAGCAGCTCTGGTGGACATTTCTGCAGTCAGCATGCCAACAGCACGCTCCCTCATGACTTGCGACATCCGTGTCACTGTGCTATGTGATCAAACTACACATTATAGAGTGACCTTTGATTGTGTCCATCCCAAGGCACACCTGTGTTGTAATGATGCTGTTTAATAAGCATCTTGATTTGTCACACCTGTCAGGTGGATGATCATCCTGGAAAAAAAGGTGTTCACTAACACAGATTTGTGATCAAAATTTGAGATATATTAAGTCTTAATCTTTAGCTTAAACCAGTGAAAAGTGTTTCATTTAAATTTTTGTTCAGTATACAAAGTAAAATCATTTGCTTCAGTGCACACAACTGAATTTAAACATCTGTCTTGCATGCACTTTTCATGATTTGTAACATTCTGGATCACTTTATAGTATAAAGGAGGAAAACGACCAAGAGAGTTAAAGATTTCAGTTTGTGCTGTGGAAGGAATGAAAATCTGATGTTTGTACTCTTTAAGGAGGAAGCAATGAGATCGAAGTGAGCAATTTCCTCCAATTTACTCAATTATTTCATTGATGTATTGATTTTTAAACAAACACGTAAGCAGTTTTCAGGGAAATTGGAGGCAGAGAAAACTAATTTTTTCACTTTCTGTTTGGGTAAAGTGTGAAAATCGGTGCCAGGAAAAAAACCCCAAAAAAAACAGCCAGTGAGCTGAACTGAAATGAAAAGGTTTGAGAATGAGGGCAGAGTGAGAGAGAGAGAGAGAGAGAGAGAGAGAGAGAGAGAGAGAGAGAGAGAGAGAGAGAGCGAGCAGGTTATAAGAAGAAGAGTGGAGGGTTTGAACGAGTGAGTGATGAACAGGAGGAAGAGGGTAGACAGGGAAGATGGAGATGGAACAAAACTGAGCAGAAGGGGAGATGATGAAGTGAGACGAGAAACAAATAGAATACTAATAGATGAGAGATGTGACTGAACACAAACACAGTTTCTCAGTATGTTCCAGGTCTTTACATGTCATCCTATATTGAGGTCGTAGATGTGTGCGTATGTGTGACAGGCAATCATCATCATCGTCAGCTGCAGAAAATAGAGACTTAGAGACAGGAAGCAGGAAGTCCAGAACAGAGGCTTTAACTAACAGTTATTTGTGTCATTAATCAGTCAATCAGTTATTTAAGGTAGACTGTACAGTGGGTCATGCAGACATAAAAAACATCACCAGATTGTGTGTAAATAGTCTACAGTAACGCTCGCAGCTCTGTGAAGTTGTACTTAAACAGTGCTTTGAGCTAGATGTTAGCATGCTAACATACTCACAATGGTAATGCTAACATGGTGATGATAAGCAGGTATGATGTTCATTATATCATTCACCACTGTGGTTTAGCTTGCTGATTTTTTTTGGGATGTGGGGGGAATGTTTAACCAATTATTTTGAGATACTTAACATTTTTTTCTAAAAATGTCAAGATATTTAAAAGTGTTTTTAAGGGGGGAATATTTGGCTTTTTAAAAAATATTTTACCAATAGTTAATTGGATAATTATAGTTCTTTAAATTATTTCAATATTTGAATTTTCAGATGTTTTACTGATTCCTTTCTTAAATGTTTTACTTTTTGGGGTTTGGAGGGGGGGGTTACTTGTAATTAATAGGATATATACTATTGTATATATTATACTAATAATTTTTGGATATTCAACTCATTTTTTATATTTTGCTGTTTTTTTTATATTTTGCTGTTTTTTTATATTTTACTTTTTTGGGGGAATATTTTTAATTTTCAAATATCTTACTGAATTTTAAAAGATATTTTAGATACACATTTTTTCCCCCTAGATATTCCATCATGTTAATGTAAAAATTTGGATAGTTTCCTGAAATTTACTGTGTGGATATTTTGGTTTTTTTTAAAAAAATATTTTACTGATAACTTTTGGGTATTTTGCAAATAATTTCCACATAATTTATTGATGTTTTTCCCTGGATATATTACTAAAAATGTTTAAATACTTTGGATTATTATTTTGGATTTATTAGATTATATTTTGGATATTTGGAGATTTCTTTTTCTTGAGATATTTTACAGTTTTTTCAGGTATTTTACTGAATTAAAAAAAATAATAATAATAATTTGGGGATATTTTACTGTCTTTTTTCCTGGATATATTTAACTATATTTTTTGTATACTTACAATAGTTTACTGATTTTCTTTTTATTTATTTAGTTTTGATAAATGACTATTTTGGTATCGGATATTTTACTCTTTTTTTCTCAAGATATATTACTGTGTTTTTCGGGTATTTTCCTAATAACTTTTTCAGTTTCACTAATGAGGTTCTTTTTTTTGTCTTTTTTAAGTTACAGGTCTCGTGCAGATTGCATTTAAAGATTTCCACATACAGAATAAATACAATGTGGTGTAAAATGAACAAAATTCATATTACACACTGACTGTCACTCATAAACAATATTTGATCTGGTACATAAAAACAGAGCAGACACCTGCATTTCTGACAGTTTGCTTCTCAACTTAAACACCAAAATAAACTTCAAGGACATTTAAAACTGACATCAGTCATTTTCTAGGATTTTGTTTCACAATTAAAAAAACTCCCTACCCTTCATTTGTCTGTTGAATCAAGCAGCGAGTGGTAAATGTGCCAGTCTTGGTCTGACGGGTCGTTCCCAGTCGGTCACTGACATGAACACATTTCTATTTCAAGCTGTGGTGTAGAAGCAGCATATGTGGGGTCACCTGAGGACATCCAGCCAGCCGCTCACTGTTTTTCATCAGCAGAGGATCAGAGTATGTTTGTGCGCTCATGTGTGGCTCTCCGCTTGCATTCATGCATACGTGTTCGCGTGGGTGGAGACTGTGTGTTTAGGTTTACCGATGCACTGACCTGAAAGGTGGTGAGCGGATGGTTTTTAGAGCCTGTGAACAAACAGGAATGACTGTATATAAAAGTCTGACCAGGTGACTCACTGGCTGAGGGCTTTATTTATTTATTTATTATTTATTTTTAGGAGGGTCATATAGGCTCAGCGAGAATACACGTGCCGGCCGGGAGTGTGTTTGCCGGCTTAAAACGTGAGAGCGCTGGAGTGCACGAGCCGGTGTGTACATTCAGCTGACTGCCTGGTATCCTGGGAAGACCCGTCACACAGGCCAGGTTTCCACCACATCAGACACACACAGGAAACACACACCTACTGTGCTTTCTGCTGCGTTAGAGAAGATAAATAGATCTTGTGCGGGTTAGACTTCCCTGTTTTGTGTATGAGGAGTCCTCACTTTGACCTTTAGCTCTCAGGGAGCACGACTCTGATGATGAACCATAAAAAGATGCATAAAGTTTTAGTATTTTTATTCCGTTGTTGCATACTTTGTAAAAATGAGGACAGACTTTGAGTTTTGGGCACAAATAATATCAGTGTGCTCCAACTTTATCAAAGACAAAGAAGCTGAGGTAGCTGATTAGCTGAAAAAGTCTGGTTAAAGACTGATATTTTACTGTGTTCTTTACCAGATATTTTACAACTTTTCAGATATTTTACTCGTAATTTTGTGTACACTTAAATTTTTACTAGGTATCTTACTAATCCTTTTTGATATTACATTTTTTTTTGCATATTTAACTTTTTCGAGGAAATTTTTACTGAAAATTTTCTATATTTTATTTCTATATTTTAGTTATTTTTCAGGTCATTTATTAAAAATTTTCACCAAACTTTATTTTTTTCCGATGTTTAACTTTTTTCTTTTATTTAACTTTTTGGGGGATATTTTATAAATAACTTAATGATATTTTACTTTTTCTGGCATTTTACAAATTTTCAGATTTTTTTAAATTAAATTTCGGGACACATTTTTTTCAGATATTTTAATAGTAAATTTTAGTACACTTCAATGTTTTCGTCTGATATATGACCTATATCTTTAGGACAGTTAACATATCTTTTTGTATTTTAAATTTTTTGGGGGACTATTTTTTTTGATATTTTATTTTTTTTCTGATTTTTTATTAGTAATTTTCAGTACACTTATAAAAAAAATTCTGGAAATCTCAGTAATACTTTAAAGGTATCTACATTTTTTATTTATTTTTTGTATTTTGAATCTTTGATATTATTTTTTAATATTTTTATTTTGTTCTACTTTTTTAAAATACATTTTACTAATTTTAAGATATTTTGCTGTTGAGTTTAGTAAATGTATCCCTTCCCCCATATCTTACTTACTTTTTAGATATTTAACTTTTTGTTCTTATATTTAATTTTGGGGGGATATTTTTTTTTTTTATATTTTTCCAATTTTGTTTGATTAAAAAACATAAAGTTACACTTCATGGTCACATTATAAGGCTTTTTAATCCCAAATTTCTACATAACTTGTTGAATATTTTTTTAAACTCAGCTGTCCAATTTTCTGTTCTGTTTTCCGCAGAATATCAAATTTAGAGAGTGTACTTCTTTCTGATGATGGTGCAGTGTGATGGCAAGTTGGAGGATGATTTCTTTTAAATTATTATTTGTTATCCTACAACAGTTTTTACATACAAAACATAGAAACTACCATTCAGTATACAAAGTAGTTAAAATTAGCACTACTTACATCTTAATCTGTGATAATATAATACATATTTATCAAACACTCATGGGATCCATTTTTTGTTCATAATGAGTACTTTGGTTTTGATACTTTTGATAACTGCATGTTCTGTGAACAGTAAATCCTGTGTTAAAACATACAGTTACACATGAATGATATTATACCTACAGAGTATACATTGTATTACACAATAGTGCTGATTAGTAGAGGTGAATGTATCTTGACAAACTGCAAACATGAATCTGTGGTTGTAAAAGACAAATATAGAGCAGTTAACATGGAGCTGCAATTAAGCACATCCCATTTATAAATACAGAAGTAGTTAAATGAGCCAGTAAAAGTTCAATTATCCCTTAAATTATCTCCTGTTGCCATGACAATATGAGATAACAACAGAGAGAAAGTGAAATAACTATATTGAGTGGTATTTGGGAGACTTGGACTGTAACCAGAACGAGTCATGATGAGGATGAAATATAAAAACATGACATCTTAAGAATTTGCATTCATGACTTTTGTAGAGATGTCTGCCTTCTGTTCAGTACGCCTCCTTCTGACAGTGATATGGTTGGTGGGTGTTATTTGAAAGAAATAAAATAGTTCCTACATGGTCTGTGGATTATTTTGAGCAACCAGGTCTAGGGTTAGACTAGTGTGAACATTTTAAACTGGTTTGATATAAAGCCAAACATCGGACCAGATGGTTATACCAAATTTTATCAGGTGTCCCACTTGACTCTGTGGCTGTACCTGAGTTGAACATAATGACACTATGTACCCACAGAGAATGAGCACCTGACTATGGAGTGGCAAGGCGTAACATCTAGGGCTGTAGTCAACCAAAGTAAATCTTGGTCGACTGAAGTCGTACATAATCTTCAACTAATCGATTAGTCGTGAGGGAAAAAAAATCTGCACATTATTTTTACTTCTGCGGTGGTGTGTCTGTGTCACTCTGCAGTTACACCTCCAAAACGCTACTCAGTGGTGGAGGACTGTGTTAAGTGCTGTAAAGTTTAGTTCAAATCAAACTTTATTTATATAGTTGATTCAAAACACACATTAAACATGGCTTAATAGAGACAATTTCAAACACAAGTAGGCTACACGAATCAGCTTCACTATAACTCGCAGAACTGACAGACAAACACTTGTCTGTATCTGGACACATTTCCCCCACCAATACAACATGCTAACGTTATTAGCACAAGTCTATGGCATTTTACATTGTATAAATTAGCCTAGCATCTAGCAATCTTTTCCTCTTCTCATATAAAGCCAGGGACAACAGTAACATTTAACAAAGGTAACAGCACATAATTTGGCTCCATTACAATTCACAACATTCACCGACAAAATAACTGTCTTATGGTGCATTCCAGGCAGGCTTTTGAACTCGTAAGTCACGACTTCAAGTCACGAGTTACGACTTTGTAGCATTCCAGGAAAGTTATGGCAAACTGCCAGTTACTTCCTGTTTAACGTTGAACATGGCGAACCGTTCGTTTTTGCTTCCCCATTATTGCTATCGCCAAAGGTGCCTGCTCCTTGCTCATTTGAGTGAAACGGAGGAGGAGAAACGGCGCATAAGGTCACAGATGCTATTATACTTTTTATTTTACGTTATCTGTGTGTTTGGAAATGTATTTTGTATTGATTATTCTTGCACTGGAAACCAGCTGTTAGAGTGGCTGCCAATAATGCGTTAACATTAGGGTTATTTTATGTCTATTTCTCACCATGTATCACCTGCATCAACACCACATCCACAGGGCTGCCATTGTTGTTTAGAGGAGTAAGGTAATTGGTTTAGAGGGCTGTGTGACGTCAGAAAGCGTAACTGGGAGTACATCGATCTGGTACGAGTTCACGGGTGGGAAGTTATGGGTTTGACTGCCGTTCCAGTGCACTTTCACGGGTTACAGGTTGTGAAAACACGAGTTACGGGTTGCCTGGAACGCGCCATTATACTCAACACGTTTTCCAAACAAATACAACATGCTAACGTTATTAGCGCCAGCCTATGGCATTTTAAATTGTATAAATTAGCCTAGCAACTAGCGGTCTTTCCGTCTTTTCATATTAAATCAGGGACAACAGCAACATATAACAAATGTAACGGTACATAATTTGGCTCCATAACAACTCACAACATTCACCGACAAAATAACTGTCACACTAAACACGTTTTCCAAACAAATACAACATGCTGACGTTACTAGCGCCAGCCTATTAGGGCTGTCAAAATTGCTCAAAAATGGCATTCAAATATTCCTTCTAAAAATAACTCATAGGTTCGAACCATTCGAAAAAAAAAAAATTCTCATTATGTCCACAAGAGGGCAAACTAATACACATTAAAACACATAAAACAGTTATCTATAACATTACGATATAAACGACCGCGGACTTCTCGCTCACCCCCCCTCTCTGACCCGTCAGGCCACACCGCCTGCGTAAGTGCTGCGAATAGCCTCGAAGCGAAGCCCATGTTAACCGATTGTGTCTGCGCCACACCGCACAGCTCCGTGGCCAGCTCGCGCCCTGCAGCGAATGCTTGTCGACCAGCGTGGAGAAATGCGCGTCTGATGTGAATGGAAGTGCTCCGGCTCGCGCAAGAATTTTGGTGCGCTGCGCTTCGCAGCACTTCCGCGGGCAGTGTGGCCTTATGCAGTGCGTTCAGTGCAGCGGCCCAGGCCAACGCCCACTCGCAAAGAGGACAGCTGCGGTGGTGGGTTTTTTTTCTCCACAATCGAATATCAATTTTCACATTCGAAGGTCCATTTGTTTTTCAAATTCAAATTTAAATTCGAATTTAGAATATTCGTTGACAGCCCTACAGCCTATGGCATTTTACATTGTATAAATTAGCCTAGCGACGAGCAGAGATTTCCTCTGCTCATATGAAGCCAGGATAAATCCCGAAGTATAAATCACTGAAGGATAAATCACACACAAGACTTAAAATGCTATTTTAGTGGAGGCTTTACTGTCTTCACAATTTATTGTTTCTTATCTGTGAACTAAAAGTAAATACAAGCTTTGTTTCCACTGAGGTAAATGGTGTCAGTATACAGAAAGTGACAGGAGGTCTATGTCACTGCGACGCTGAGAGTTAGGGTGGGCGAGTTTAACAAACAAAAGGGGTGTTCTGAAAACACCTCCATTTTCACAGGTAATTTAGCCTGTCCCTCCCGCTGCAGGAAATAATGGATTAATCCTGGAAAGCTATTGATGTAGCACTTTTCTCCTTATGAAAGTAACACGGGGATTTTTCGACTAATGAGAATTTGGTCGGACGAAAGTATATCGCTCAAATAATCGAACAGTCGACCAGGAGACTACAGCCCTAGTAATATCAGAGCTCTCTGAAACCATTAAATATACACTTCTGGGGCGTCGGTGACTTAGTGGATAGAGCAGGCGCCCCATGTACAAGGCTGTTGCCGCGGCGGCCCGAGTTCGAGTCCAGCCTGTGGTNAATATACACTTCTGTTACGACATGTAAACAAACTACGTAGCTATCGGCTGTTTGCTCAACATCAGACTGGAAACTTAACTGCTTGAAAGATGGGTAAGTAGCCTAATTGCTATCTTCCTACGTTACTTTTTGAAACAGAAAACACATTTTTTTATTGTAATATTTACTGGAAATAACAATATAGCTAAGAGCAAGTAGCCTATCTTGTTATTGGTGATGGTTCATTTAGCTCACCAGAAACTTTAAGCTCTCTGGCGATTTCCCTCCAGCTGGCTGCCAGCGTCTTTAGGTTTTTGTAGTAAAATAAGGAGGTATCATTTCAACTTTGTGAATCAGCCATTCATCATCCATTGTGGTGCTTTCAAAGCAAGTGACTGGAGTAAACACAAAATGATGTCCGACGAGTTCAGCTGAAAATACCATGTACCGCTAGTTAGGTCACCTCTATTGTCAGCTTCAGATTTAGAATGTTGTCATATTGGTGCAGTTTTAGTTTCTTGTGAGACTAACTCTGTCACGTCTCCTCTTGGCACCACAAAAACTCATCAACTTTCTTGTAAACACACAGTGTGCTCCGCTCTTTACCCTCACATCTCTACTGAAATATGATCTTCTTCATGCTGCCTGCATTGGCCTCTGCTTGGCATTAAATTGCACACAGCCCATCAGACACTAGTGGCTCCTTTTAGTCCGTTTATAAACGCAATATTATGTTAATCACTTTGTCATAATGCTTACTACCAGTGCAATGAGTTGTATTTAGCGCCATGATTCCGTGCAGCTTTTTAACTTGCCAGAATGTGTGATACTGAGAAATGCCAGTACAGCCGGTTTGCATAAAATTTCACTGGTTTAAGCTCGCACATGGGATGGGACTGAACTGGCAAAACTAAAAATTGACCCAGCTCTAACTGGGTCATGATTTCTAGAAGGAGACATTGCTGTTCATTTTTTCAAATGTATTTTTTTGGTGCTTTGAGCACCACAAACTGAGGGTCATCCATTTAGTTCCATTATATTAGAGAGAAAGCAGACATCTCTATAGCCGATATCTCCAACACTCAGCAACTCACACCAAAACAACCTGGATTGATAAACAGCACTACAGGTAAGAGGAAAAATATGTATTTTTCATTTTGGGGTGAACTGTCCCTTTAACCATTCAGATTTTAGGACACTTGTCACGTGCAAGAAGTTGTCTTATAAATCTGTTTAAGATGGGCACTTATGTGCATGTGCGAATGTGCAGTCAAACATCCCTCCAGATTTTAAACATTTTATACATGCAGAGATTTGATCAGGAAGCCCATCTGTGTGAACGCAGCCTGTCAGGGGTCCTGTGAGGACGCAGCGGTCCAGCCAACCGATCTGTCAGAGCTGAGGCATCCGAGACAGGCGGCCATTACTTCATTTGCGGGGGGGGGGGGGGATTGACACGGCAAATGTTCTCATGTTAAAGGGATTATCACAGAACAGAGGAGGGGAAGCACCACGGACTGACATTTCATCTAGTGACAGAGCAGCCTGCAGGGACTATATGTCACTGCGGCGGGACACGAAACTATTCCCACTGACGCTAGGAAGGAGTGGAGGAATATTCATCTTCTCCTGAAATGAAGTCCAAAGGCCGCGGCCCTCAGACGGCACATAAATCCAGCGTGTAAACTTTAAAATCCAGGGAGGAGAAAACACAAAAAGCTGCAGTGACGTGGCTGTGAGCCGACAGCGGTGAATTATTTATTCTCATGTTGGAGGGATTATCAGCAAACAGGGGGAGGAGGAGGGGGAGAGCTGGAGCACTCTGACAGTTAATAGAAGGCTGGAGAGTCGTATTGTGGAGGGACGAAGGAGAGAAATGTCTCATTTGCGCCTTTTTTCCGATTGAATAGATATAATGAGAGGTGTGATGACTGTTAGCTGGTTGCCAGTCACTGTGTTCGCGTGAATAATGACATCTCCCATTTATCTCAGAGATATCCACCATTTGGAGAGAAAAAAAAGATGGCATAAAATTTAAAATAAACAGTTTTTAGAGAAGGCCAAACAATCAGGAAGTGATGTTGTTCTAAAACACAGTCAGGTGGGTTTGAAAAAGGCTCATAAATAGTTAAAATTGACAAAATAAAACACATTAGATGCCACATTAGAAGAACCTCCTCATGCATCAGAGTTCACGTCAGTCAGTTGCAGACATGCAATACGACTTGATGTATCACGTTTACAAGTGGAGGGAGGAGGGAGATTTCATTACACAGTGAAGTCCATGGGTCACGGTCAAGAGTACAGACAGTGAACGCAGCTGAAGTGATGTTACAAAGACAGTGAATGCAGCACGAGGCAGCTATAAAGATATTAAAGTAACACAACAAAGATTTTTAGTTTGTCAGTCAGACTTAATCAGCTTATAAATATTTCTAAAGGATGATCTTGTGATCTTGTTATGCTTTTTGGTATTCTTTAGTTCCGTAATATTCTTTCAAAAAAAAAAAGAAAAAAGATGCAGATGCCTCAGGCGTCACTATAATAATGCCAGGGTCAGCCTTTGGCATTGTATCTTGTCGCAGGAGGGTCAACTCACAACTCAGGGTTAAGAAAAGATTGTGATTGACTAATAACTCACTTGATTTACAACTGATGAATGAGTGTCTCATGTTCAGACCAAAAACGGATTCAGCAGATTTTACACTTTTCAGCAGTGATCCCAAATGAAAACCTGCAGAACTCCATGAAATGTTTTTTTTTGTTGTTGTTGTAATATGAAAGGCAATATACATTTAAGTTTGGTATATATACATATATATATATATATATATATATATATGTATACATATTATTAGGGCTGGGACTTTAACACGTTAATTTCGATTAATTAATTACAGAAAAAATAACGTGTGGGCGGAAGTTCGCTGCATAGATCAGCCTCTCATTGGGCGGAACGAGCCACCCGCTGAAGTCCCGCCCTACCACCTCCGGTTGTGTAGCAGTTTTCAAGCGCAGCGTTGCTGTGGCACCGCCAAGAACGATTGTGATTGGATGAAAGAAATTAAAAAAGCCGGGGCGTTTTTTTCTCCAATCTTGAAGTGAGAGTCGGCGCAGCCAGACCTTTCTTTTCTTGAGAAAGGTCCAGTGAGCGAGACTACCTAATTTCTGGCACACCGGTAACACTGATGCACACACTCCAGCCCGGTAGGTGGCGGTAATGCACCTAAAGTTTGTTTGCCAGCCGCGAAGAAGATGCACAGGATGCATTGAGTGACGGTGGTGCACAAGAAGGTTTGGTGAACAGTGATGGCTTGGCTTGTTGGGCGGAAAGTTACAAAAAAAAAAATAAAAAAATAACTTCTCGATGGCAGCTTGGATAAGAGCATGTTTGTGTGCAAATTGTGCAACAAAGAGTTTTCTTATCACCGCAGCATGTTAGCTACGACAGTCCTCTTACAGGCAAACGGTGTAGCAGGCCCACAATAGACCAGATGATGGGGTTCAGAGCCAAAAAGTCTTAAAATGTCGAATATAATCGTTTTCCAAACAAATACAACATGCTGACGTTATTAGCGCCAGCCTATTAGGGCTGTCAAAATTGCTCAAAAATGATGTTCATATTAAATATATGATGTTCATGATATATGTTCACATTAAAACACATAAAACAATTATCTATAACATTACGTTATAAACAACCGCGGACATCAAGCTCGCCCCCCCTCTCTGACCCGTCACGCCACACTGCCCGCGGAAGCGCTGCGAATAGCCTCGAAGCAAAGACAGTTTCCTTTCGCCGCCCATGTTAACTGATTGTGTCATCCACACCGGCTGCGCTGCGCAGCTCTGTGGCTGGCTCGCGCCCTGCAGTGATTGTTTCGGCGTCTGGTCTATTTTCTGCGCGAGCAAATGTGTCAAGCTGGGTGACGGAGACAACAGTTGGGAGCAGAACCGCTTGTCGACCAGCGTGGAGAAATGCGCGTCTGATGTGAACGGAAGTGCTCCGGCTCGCGCGAGAATTTCGGTGCGCTGCGCTTCGCAGCACTTCCATGGGCGGTGTGGCCTTATGCAGTGCGTTCAGTGCAGCGGCCCAGGCCAACGCCCACTCGCAAAGAGGACAGCTGTGGTGGTGTTTTTTTTTTCTCCACAATCGAATATCAATTTTCACATTCGAAGGTCCATTTTGTTTTTCAAATTCAAATCTAAATTCGTATTTAGAATATCCGTTGACAGTCCTACAGCCTATGGCATTTTACATTGTATAAATTAGCCTAGCGACGAGCAGAGATTTTCTCTGCTCATATGAAGCCAGGATAAATCCCGAAGTATAAATCACTGAAGGATAAATCACACACAAGACTTAAAATGCTATTTTAGTGGAGGCTTTACTGTCTACTGACTACTCACTAAAGACTGAGTAACAACTGACTAACGACCACAGCCCCTTTTCCAACACAGGAACCTTTTTCATTTACCCGGGGTTTTGAAAAACCTCGGCGCATTTCCACTGAAATTACCTGGGGAAAAAACTATCCCTCAAGCCCAAACTACCTAGTAGGGGGGTAGGACTAAATTATCAAAGACCGTAGTATTGATAAGCGCTAACGGTATCGGTACTTTTACACATTTTGGTTTAATTCATTATCATCCTACAGCCTCTCCTCTGCGTTCTGTGCCGGGGCTCCACATACACACATCCACACAGACACACACGCGCCTTCGCGACACGGTAATCAGCCGAGCGGCGAAACGAAGTGAAGATAACTCTAAAATGACTCGAGTTGACAGCAGCTACACTCGTTAATGTAAGTGCAATTAAACCTTAGCGAGTAAGAAGCCAATACTTAATCAATACATGTGTTCTGCAAGCATGAACATGTAAAGACAGCGATATACAATGTGCTCCGTCCACAGTCTCTCATCCACCGACACTAACATTATGTCATACACGCTAGTTTAGACAGCACACTAGTTCAGCTGATAGTGAATTGTTACTAATAAGCTCAAATGACAGCTGTCTGTCTGTAGACTAACTTAGTCTGACACTTATCTTAAAATACTTTTAAACTTAGCTGCTGGCTGAGACAAACAGCCCCAACTCTCTCTACCAGCACTAATGTTACCCAGAGCCATAGAATAGAACATCCATTCAAAGCCTCTGATGTTACCATGTTACCAGCCAAAAAGCACATGCCGAATCATCTACGTCATCAGCCTGATTTGAATAAATTTTCCGGAACTTTGAGGTGCGGTGGAAACACAAACCACACAGATTACCAGGAATTCTACTTCTAACAGTGACGCAGAAGAGCTTACATTGGAGTTGGTTGAAAGCCCAGGGCCACAAAAACACAAAAGTGTAGATGAGATGGATGAAGCTGTCCAATGTGAAACGAGAGAGCTCATTGGTCATTGTTGATGCAGTTTGCAACATATAGATAGTAGTTTGTGTGATTAAAATGGCTGAATTTACTAAGATTGGTATTCCAATAAGATCAGTGCTTGTTTATAGCAACAAATTTGTAGTTGATGGCAGTTTGTACAGTATTTACCTGTAGGAATTTACATTCTTAAAGGAAGTTGTGCTTCAGACCCAAACTTTATTCTGTATCTTAATACCTTATGTTTTTCCTGTAATTAACAACATTTTACTCAATCAGTTGCCAGTTTATTAGAAACACTTACAGCTGCTAAAATTTTTTAATTTTTTATATACTTTATTAATCCCCCTGAGGGGAAATTCAATTTTTCACTCTGTTTGTCAATTACACACAGGTCCGAACACACACATGCACAAACTGGACCTATACATGCACTAAGTGGAGAGATGTCAGAGTGGGCTGCCCATGACAGGCGCTCTGAGCGGTTGGGGGGTTCGGTGCCTTGCTCAGGGGCACCTCGGCAGTGCCCAGGAGGTGAACTGGCACCTCTCCAGCTACCAGTCCACGCTCCATATTTTTGGTCCGGACGGGGACTTGAACAGGCGACCCTCCGGTTCCCAACCCAAGTCCGTATGGACTGAGCTACTGCTGCCCTAATCCTAAAACTAATGTATGCTAGTACAATAGCTTTATAATATGTACCAAACTGAATTTGTATGTAATGTTCATGAAGGAGGATTTATAACAGTGCTGCATTAGTTTTAGCTACTGTAAGTGTACCTAATAAACTGGCATCTAAATGTATATCCTCTACTCAGTACTGTATCCTTTTAATGATTTTGAAGCGTTTTCTAGTTAAGTATTTATTAGTTACTTAGTGATTTGTTTCTTATAGTTATTTTATAGATTCATAATAATACTACAAAATAACATGAATACTTCTGCTTTTTTCACTTTTATATTTTGATACTAATGCTTTTGTACTTTTACTTAAAGCTGCCCTGTGGAGTTTTGCCCATTTGCGCCATCTGCCGAGTTTTTCTGAGTACTGCAACAATAACAGTCAGCGTGCGCCGTTCGATGACGTCGGCAATACGAGTGACACTCCCGCATCGCAACACCCCCCCCCCCCGTAACAGTAGTTTGTAGTCTGTCCATTACCAGGTAATGGGCTGTACAATGCAGCCCCCGAAGCCAAAAAAAGAAAAGAAAAGCTAACTTTGCGATAGCGCGCTAGGAGGCTAATGCTCAGAGATGTTTATGAAAATATAGATATTTTAGGGCACAATCTAACTTGGCTCAGTTGTCCTGTAAATGACCGAAGGACATTATTATGTGCTTGAGCACAATTTTGTGAAATAGTCTGGAGCCCTCAACCGGGTCAACGGAGTTTTGTGGTCGTACATGCCTATGCACTCATCGGCTTGCCTGAAACCAACCAGGCTCGTAAAAACATTATCAAACATTATAGAGTAAAGTTATAATACTAATAATTACCAACCTGTCCAGGAGAACCAAGGCGAGGTCCGTGTCTGCCCTCAAATCCAGCTGTGCTTTTAGTGCTCTCCAGTGTGGAAAAGCTACACCTATCGTTACCTGGTTTGATTTCTGCGTTTGTCACTCTCTCGTTTTGCCTTTTTTCCTTCTTCTGAACGTCGTGGAGGTTGGGGAGGACTAGCGGGACCAGCCCCATAGGCTTCGGAAGCTTTCCTGGGCCGTTTCTTTGGGTTTTCAGACATCTTTCAGTAGCTCCTCTGCTAGCCTCGTCGTCTCCGACATTTCCAACTGCGCATGCGCTCTTTGAACTCTACGTCAAATGCGTCATTTCCTGTGCGACAGAGCGGGAATGTCGCTCCTAAGAGGCAATAGCGCTTCTAAGCAAACCAGAGACTGTTGTGTGGTGGAGATGCGTTCAATGATCATCCTAATAACTCGTTTGGCAGTATAACGGACATTGGTTTATATGTAAAAACTCCACAGGGCAGCTTTAAGGAATTTTGACTTGTGGCAGAGTATGATATTTTTACTTAAGTAAAAGGTCTTCTTTCACCCCTGAGTATTTTCTGTGGCTTCTTACCTAGATCTTGTCAGAATTTACTGCTGTGGTTCTAAATGGCAACTTTATTGAGACATTTGTACTTGAAGCACTTTTTTATTTTCTTTGGCAACTTTATAATATTCCCATGGTGTTTATAGCACTTTTTGTTATTTTGTTGGTAGTACTGTTGTCATATACACCTGAAAGAATCTACAGTGTGTCAGCCTGCAGCGACCTTAAAGCAGACTTTTCTGAATTTTAATTTTCCAGTGTAATATATATATATTGCTGTGACAGTTGCACAGTTTTTATCCATCTCCCTTTCTCTCTGTCTTTGTGTTTCATAATAGAAAAGAATGAATGAATGCATGAATAAACTGCCTGAACAGCTGCATATAAAAAGCTATGCGTTGTCGCTGCAGTTGGGTTTGCGTGCAGCCAGTCATCCAGGCGTTTGGAGATATGTAGGCCGAGCAGGCAGAGGGACTGTGGGCACAAGCTGCAGACGCATGGGAGGAGAGGGGAGGAGATGGGGGAGGAGGGGAGTGTGTGTGTGTTTGTGTGCAGGGGTATAGGAAGAGAGAGAGAGAGAGAGAGAGAGAGAGAGGTTATAGGAAAAGGAGGGAGGACAGAGAGGGAGGGACGAGGTGAAGAGAGGAGAGTTGTCCTCAGATTGACCCACAGCAGCACCAGACAGCCCTCTCTCCCTCTCTCTCTCTCTCTCTCTCTCTCTCTCTCTCAGCCTATACCACTGTATGCTCGCTCATTCTTTGCTGCGTAATCGGCTGAAAAAAAAGGAGAGGGAAAAAAAAAGAGAAAAGCATGGCCAGGATGTCTGCACTCTTAAAAAACCTCTCAAAAAAAGGTTCTTTGAGAAACCCCAAAGTTTAATCCACCAAATTAAAAAAGTAAAATGTTAGATTTGAACAGAAAAATACACTTTTTGTTCTTTGAATCATCGTATTCAGTTACATTTACTCAAGCGCTGTACTTGAATGAATGTATGAATGACTTTATCCCATTACAAGTTAACATTCCACCTTAAAAGTTGATGGTAGTCGGCCCAGTAAATGAAGTTATTTTTTTCTCCGAGTGACCGCTATTTACCAATGCTCCACCTTTCAGTACCAGATCTGTGTGCTAGGTACCCCAACAGAAGGGGGACCAAAGATGGAGATGGTATGGAGCGGTTCCATTGATACCATCCACAACTTTTCACAGTGGAAACAGACATAATGGACTCTAGTTTCCCGGTGCAGCGCAGGGTGGCGAACCCCGCGCAGAGCTAGTTTCGAGCAGCGCAACCAGAGGCGCGCTCAGTTTGGTAGTTTGGCAGACTGAAGTGCACTGAGATGGGTGTGCCGGCGCAGCAGGGGGAGGTGTCGACAGATCCAGCTTGGCGCAGTGACAGTTTCGTGCCAAAAGGCTTCGCCAAAGGTGCGCTAAAAGCTCGCCGGCTGAAACCAGGTCTACTGTCAGTGCAGGCGGAGTTTGGCTGACCGGCGGACAGTGCGCACACGTCACCAAAACCTCACAGGCAGGTTTCCAGAATATCAGGCACATTAATAATGCAATAAATGCCCAAAAAAACACTATTCAATGCAACTATCTGCAATCAGCACATAAATGTATCTCNACTCTGCTTATCACTGCTGTGGTGTAAAAACCTAAAAACCCTGCATTTTAACATGTTTTCATTGTAGTTGAAGGATTTTTCTCTAAGGGCCAACAAAGTTTTATGGTGCGCGGCCTTCTGCAACTTTTCACAGGCACTTACATGATGTTCATAAATTAATGTATTCTACCTATAAGAATAAATATAATAAATGTATGAATGACTTTATTTTGAGCAAAATAAAAACAAAACAAACAAAACATCAACAGACATGCTCAAAAAGGAGTAGGAAGAAGTGTACACTAATATAATCCTACCCCCTTCTCAGTATTCATGTCTCATTTAAAAAGGAAATTGCCAACAACTATCCCAAACTTATTTACAACCATTATTATGGATAGATAAACAAAGTCTTAGATATTAGATATGCAGACCCGTCTCAACCAAGCCCAGATCAGCAGCACCCATCTTCATCTGCATACCTCACATAGCCCCCATATACTGTGTCTGTGCATCTTGTTAAAGTGCTCTATAGTACCTTCCCTTTTAATCTTTCCCTTTAACTCCTCATCTAACCCATTCCACAGATCCACCACACACACACACTGCAATACACACTTATCAAGGTTGTACGATCACAATGGTTTTTTTGTTTTTTTTAATTTAATTTTTCTCTTGAATTATATCCCTCCACTCTGTCACAAAACATTTGGAGTATTGCCTGAAGTATTTTATTTGTTGCTTTGTACATTATTTGTACTGTTTTGAATTTAACCAAGTCCTCGAATTTCAATGCATGTGACTTTGAAAACAGTGTGCTCCCTATATCCACCGTTATGTACAATCCTGATGGCTTTTTTTGTAATATGTGTAATGTATATAAACTGCTTTTGTAGGTGTTATCCCAGACCTCCACACAGTGATTAAGATGTGGTAAAATGAGTGAGCAGTAGATGATATATAGTGAGTTATGCTCCAGTATGTGTCTTGATTTTTCCATAGCTACAATGCTCAGTGCCAGCTTTGTTTGAATGTGACTTATTTGAGGTTTCTAACTGATTTTGTGATCCAGTATCACTCCCACAAATTTTACACAAATACACACTTTTTCTATATAAACATTACCTATCTTAATTAGTGATGTCATGAGAGCCGATACTCGCCATACCTTTCGATTCCATGATGAAAAAGACCCGCGAAACTAACTTTTTTTTTGAAAAACCGGAAGAACCAATACCAGCGTAAGAATCAGTATTATGACTCTTCCGGAGCTGATGGGGGCAGTATACGCCATATAGCGTTACAGTCCATGCCTACATTCAGAGCGAGGGGGTGATGAGGAAGAGGAGAGAGCGGCTACCTGCTAAAGCCCACATTCAGAACCAGTCACGGCTGCACTTGAGGCCATAAAATAGATCTGCTAGCAATATATGCAGTTTTAAACACCACTTTGTCTGTTTACTAACTGCTTTTAACTCATTCCGAATTGCTTCTGAACCATCCGTGCTCCGTGTGGAGCTTTGTGCGGACTCCGGACACCTCCCTCTCTCCCTCAGCCCCTCCCCTAGGAGAGAGTCCAGTGGTCTCCTATGAGCCCAGTCTTCTGAGACATGCAACACTCCGTTAAATGTCATTCAGTTCATCAAAAAATATCCCAATTAAAATCAGTAGCATAATAAGCAGATATGTTCCATGTTATTTTGTTTAATTTCAACAACACAGAGAACAGCTTGAACAAGCTGCGTAGAGCTAACAATCAGGGATTTCACTCTCAGCAGTACGTGGTTGTGCATGCACGTCTACTTCAGAAACAGCGGTTGAGGTGTGTTTGATTTATTGTACTGGGACGTTTGATTTTTCCACAACTGGACCACGGACGTCAAAAAATTTGCACTGGGACAGGACAAACAATAAATGAAACCAACGAAATTCCACACATTCCTGTGGTGGGCTCAAACGCGTGTGAAATCTGTGATTTAAATAGTAAATATTTAAATAGTTTATTGAGTTTATTGCGAATGTTGATCAATGTTTTTTACAATGAAAAATAGGTAAAGAGGAAAAGAAAAAAAGGAAAAATATAAGTAATATCACTCTGTTGATAGAAATGAATGAAGAATCAATTAGTTGATCAAATGAAAATTAATCATCAACTATTATAATTGATTGTTTCATTCATTTCTATGCAAAAATGTCAAACATTAGCTGTTGAATTTTCTTGTGGTTTTTATTATTTAAAGTTAAAATCTTCAAAATTTTCATGAAATAACATGCCAGTTTCTCTTTTTTTTATTTATATATCTCTATTTCTGTAACAGTCTATGAATGCATTTACTCTCTGTCATTACCACTTCATATACTTACTGTTTTTGTTTGTTATTGGCAGTGGTGGGGTCTGCCATTCCCATGCAGGATTCAGATTACTCATTGAAAGTTCTACCTTCGATGGAAACTTATTCTGTGATCTACCACAAAATAACCTTCAAATGCTTACTAATATATTTGCAGTGGTGGAAAGTATGTTGAGTACTGTACTGAAAGGCGCTGTATGTAAGAATGTGGCCAAAACGGTTACTGCACTCAAATTCAAAATACTGCCACGAGTCGTGTCCGCCCCCCCTCCCCTACAGATTCGAGGTTGCTGGACAGCAGCACGCTGGAGACTGATTTGTTTGCCCATGGGCGGCTGCCGTGGCAGGGCCGCGTCGCTGCGTCCTTGATCTTTGGTTTTCCAGCGGACCATTCGAGCAAGTCCGGCTTCTCTGCTGCTAACGCTGCTGCCAGGATACAGCTGAGGAGGAGCCAGCCGCTAATGCTATGTACCGGGACACTGCTAACGCTGCTGCCGGGATACAGCTGAGGAGGAGACAGCTGCTAATGCTATGTACCGGGACACTGCTAATGCTGCTGCCGGGATACAGCTGAGAAGGAGCTAGCTGCTAATGCTATGTACTGGGACACTGCTAATGCTGCTTGCCGTGCTGCTGTAGCTCAGTCGTAACTGTAACTGATGCTGAGACTCTACAGCCTGCGTGACTGGTTTACGGCGGTGGGTGGCGCAACAGGCCAAAACACAAATTCAAAACATAAACATGATTTGCAGACTGTAAAAATGTTTTTTAAATGCGAATATTCTGGCTGTACTATTGTTGTCGGTGATTATTCCTTAGTCTCTGTGACATATTAGGATGATTTTATAACTATTTGCTTTAGATTTCTTACATATAGCTCCTTTAAGAACAAGTTTGAGGCTCTTTACTTGAGTATTTTCATTTTCTGATGCTTTTTGACTTCTGCTACACTTCATCTCAAAGGGAAATATTGTAATTTTTTTCATTTGTCTGATAACTGTAGTTATTTTGCAGATTCAGATTAATAATACAAAAAATAATTAGCAAACAAATTCTAATATTATTGCTATTATATGATATTTACTATATCATATTATTATTATAAGACTATTGATTCCTCCTTTACCAGCTGCTACAATAAAGACAAACACATCAATGCATCAATAATTACAATCCAATAATGTCATATCATATTTTTCTGAAATGGGTCATTCTGCATTATGAGTACTTTTTATAGTTTAAATATATTTTAATGCCAATACTTTTGTACTGTAAGTAAATGTTTGAATGCAGTACATTTACTTGTAACAAATTATTTCTACCCAGTAGATTTAATACTTAAGTAACAGATTACTTACAGAGTACTTCTTACACCTCTGTACATGTATGCGGTGGTGGAATGTAACCAAGTACATTTACTCACAAGTACTGTGTTGAACTCACTAATGCATCAATAATTACTATCCAATATTAAAAGATTATTCTGATAACATAATGAGTACTTTTACTTTTGGTACTTTAAGTATATTTTGATGCTAATACCTTCCTACTTTTACGAGATTAAAATTTTGAATGCAGGACTTTTACGTGTAACAGAGTATTTCTACCCATACTTTTACTTCAGTAACAGATCTGAGTACTTCTGTATATATATGTGCCTAAAAAGGTTCAGTATACAGAACCGCTTTTTTCAGAGTGTGATGCCAAGATGTGTGTGTTATGGAGTGTGTGTGTGAAGCATTAAACACGAGATTTAGTCCTCATCGACCTGCCATATAGACACACACACACACTTGTGTACACGTGTTAGTGTGTGTGTTTGTGGAAGTAGGTCAGTAGTGAAAGGGTTCTCGGCTGTCCTCACACGGCCTCTGTTCGGCCCGTCACACCACTCGTGTCGACTCTAATTTTCTCTTCCTCATCCCTCCTCCTCCCTCTATCACCCCCCCTCCTGGTCCTCCCCCTTCATCCCTTTCTCTCTGCTCTGATTAGGAAGGGAGCAGGTCCCACCCCTGGTTCAGATGGGTCTTGTGGAGGTTAACTCTTCAGCTGCCGTCCCTTCTTCTTCTTTCTTTCTATTATTTCATCCTTAAAACAAACTTGTATTTCCTGCTAGGCCGGCGGTCTGCTTGTGTTTTCACGGAGGCCTCTGCCAGACCATTTGCGGCATGTAGCCGGTGTTTTTCGAGGGAGACCCGACGCCACAAAATGGGGCAGAGCTCGGTGTTGTGAAGGACGTGAATCAACATTTTTTTCCCCTGATGTTTCATTCACTCACAGAGAGGCAGAGAAATCAGGAGAAAAAAAACTCAGAGTGCCACTGTGTTTCCAGCCAGTGAACTTCCAGGAAGGCTGGGTAATGCCCAGATCTGTGAACAAATGGTGTATTACCTAACCCCGACCAGCTTTACATGATGTACAGTAGAATCAGGAGAGGCGGGTGTCTGAGCTCACACTGCCATCTGCTGGAGGAAGAAGCAACAAAACACAAACCTCTTATTTCACCACAGACGTGCCAAAACACCCCAACATGGCTCCCAAAAAATGTCTCAGGCAACCTCATGGACGAATTCACCCCAAAATCTGTTGAGTTTAATTTTTAAAAAGCCAAAAAAAAAAGTACCCAAATGTAAAGCTCAGCATGTTTAACCGACTGGTGAAAAGGTGGAGTGAGTTATGCAAAGGCAGTGGTTGGGATCTGAAGGAGAACACTATGTTCCTGTACTGGTTAGACTGGTTTCTATGGTGCTGCTGGTTTCTATGGCGTTTCACCAGGCGTACTTGGCGACGCCGCTGAATACCTTGAATGACTGAGGCGGGTCACCAAGGATTAAAAATACAGGCTCAGTGTGGGAATCACAGGAACGAAGCTGCTGTGTGTTTACGGAGAAACAAACTGCAGAAGTGAAATGTTTACATTTTTGATATTTTGATTTCTGTTCTAAATTAAAATTTTTAGAGGAAGGTGAATATTCCTGCAAACATTTTTTTTAAAAACACGTATTTTTTTAACAAGAAAAAATCTGTGCTACATGTGAGCTATTTAACAGATGTGATGCAGAGTGAAGTTTTTAAACCCAGCATTTAAAAACAAGTCCCAGTGTAAAAGGTCGAAGGTCAGCCCTCAAACAATTCATGGAGCAAAGGTTGCTTCAGCGACTGTGGCCTGAATTTAAATACAACCAGCCGTGGAGGTATTGATATTTTATTGAAGCATAAGAGCAAAACAACAAAGTAAAAATACTGGTGCAAGTAAAGGTCCTGCATTCAAAATGTACTGTCATAAATCAAAGTACAGAAATATAATAACCTTTCTGGGCTGTTGTTCTATGATATATATTATCATATTATGATTTTTATTGAGGAAATATTGACATTGAGGGCATAAAATTTTGAATTTTTATGAAAAGATAAATATAACAAGGCTATTATTTCACAAAGATGTTATTTTAGATATAAAAAAAACAGCTTCAGGGTGAAGAAGACTCTCAAAACATGTTGGTAGTGATAAAGGATTTTTAACTATAGACAGAGTGCTTCAGGTGCAATTTTGGACTACCTGCCTGTACCATGGACCTTTATACTGAGTGAGCTGGCTAGTTGTTATTTTTTCTTTTAAAAATCTTTGCCCCATCCTTGAAGAGCACCTGATTTTTTTTTTTTTTTTTTTTTTTTACAACTAACCACACAGAGCCTTAACCCAGTGCAGCACTCCCTATTCTTTCCTCAGAGATATTCTTTTCTTGGTTAGTAGCAGAGAAGAGCACTCGTCTTAAACATTAACAACAGGAGAGAGTGAGAAAGTGCAGCTGGTACCGGTGTAGGCTATTGATTACTGCAGAAAATTCAGCATTGATGTGTATCGATAAATGGCCATTTTTGACAACACTAAACTGTACTATGAAATGGAAATGGTGAATAGAGTACAGTAAAAGAGTAAATGTGCTTTACCAGGGTTCCCCCAGATCCTTTAACTATAAAAGGCACTAAATTCATGAATCTACAAATAAGGCCTTAATTGGTATTAAATGTCTTAAATCATTTTTTTAAGTCTTAAAAATGCAGCTCAGACAGGCTTCTTCTTTTTTTTTTTTTTTTGACGTTGCGTTGTAAAGTCTCGAAATAATTTACCAAATACCTCTCACATAAACGTCATGCAAATCAGGATTTGTGTTCCACACCCTGCTAGCAGTCACTGTACTCTGGAGGACAAGTGGAAATGCAAATTCAATGAAAATTGTCCATTTAAGCAAGATTTCATGGCATGGCGGAAATCCATATGGGACTTTGTGTGTTTTATACAAAAACGTTTTTCCACTTGTAGCTAAATTTGGCTTGGCAGATCGCGATATATTCAGATAGTACTTTCAGTTGCTGAACTTTGCAAGAACTCACCTCACATCTTTTCCTAAAGGCCCTGACACACCAAGCTGACGGTCGGCCGTCGACCAAAGTTGGGCCGTCAGTGAGCGTCTGTCGGTCTAGTTTTTGCGGTGTGTCCCGCACAGTCGGCTCTTCGGTGTCGGCGCCGGCGGCTTTTCAGCCGATTGAGCATGTTGAATCGGAGGCGGAGCTAGTCTGTGAAAGAGATCGCTCTGATTGGCTGTTCAGGTTTTATTTCCTCGCCCCTGTATTGAGTGAATCTGCCTGTAGTGAAACCGGGGCTGACCGGTGCTTCCTCCTCAGACTCCCCTTCACTCAGCTGCCCACAGACCCGCTGCTTCTTCTCTCTTTAACCTGAATAACAAACCGGAGCAAGCTGGGAGCATAATTATAATTATATACATATATACACACACACACACACATATATATATATATATATATATATATATATATATATATATATATATATATATATTAGCCACAGCATGACTGGAGGGAAACACAGCCAGTTAGCCTCCACTAGCTTCCCAACTCTCCGTTTGAATCCAGACAGAGAGCCGTGGCTAGCTGGGAGCGGCAGCGGGTTTATTGGGCAGCTGAGTGAAGTGGAGCCTGCGGAGGAAACACCGCGACCGTCTGAATGTAATAGTCCGTGGAGGTGCTGCAGTGCTCGGCTGTCAGGATGTACCACTCTGTCACTCCGCTCTCTCTCTCACGCAGGCGCAGAGTGTACGTGCTACTTGGCCGTTGGATGTAGTCTGTGTAGTGTGTTCAAATGCAACTGACACAGGGCGACGTGAGGTGACGTAGAAGACGCAACAGTTGGCTTTCTTCGCCGCTAGTTCTTTGATGTTTGGTGTGTCAGCACCTTAAGTTGCCTGAGAAAACTCTTACAGAATACAATGACTCCCCTAGACTCTCAAAACAATATTTCATCAATTTATAATCTTCTTCTTTCACCACTGGTTAAAGGACACATGGGAAATGGAGCTGGGGCTTAAGCTGAACGAAAACTGGTGGAGGGACGCATTGCTCAGGATCATCTCCTCTTGTATATGTGCTTGGTTATTCAATCAGATCAGGCCGACTTTCAAGTTGAAGAAATTATTTGCAGGTACCGACGAATCTTGTATCAGGTGCTCTCTCCCCCCAGTAGATACACATTTTTCTTTTGCCCAAAGCTCAATTCCTTTTGGTCGTATTTTTTTGACACCCTCTCTGGGGTTCTTTAGATTCCCCTAAACCCATGTCCCCTAAACACTATCTTTGGTGTGTCTCCTCTTGAAGGCAGGGTAACTAAATACCAAGCTGATTTTGTTGCGATAACCTCACAGCCAAACAGCACATATTGTGAAAGTGGAAGAGCCCTAACCCCCCTGGCACAGCGTTTTGGTTAAAGGATTTAATGTCTTTTCTCCATATAGAAAAAATCAAGTACACAGTCAGGGTCTGTGAAAAGATTCTACAAGACTTGGGGCTCCTTTCTCTCCTATATTAACTCTTAGACAATTAATTTGCTCAATAACTCTTTATACCCTTGTCTTTATTTATTTATTTTTTTATCTATCTGTTTTTAATCAATCAATTAATTAATTAATTTCTTTTCTTCTTTATGTCTTCTGGCACTCAAGAAAGTGCGATTTGTACGGACTAAGACATTTGGGAAGGTGGGTGGGTGGGAGGGTGATTTCGGGGTGACTGGTTCGTGATGTGTTGCTTGTTTCCATGTTTGTTTATGGGTTGAAAAATGTAACACTCCAGAAAAATGTCAGACTTCTGTTCTGCAATGAGTATCTGTAATGTCTGTTACTTGCTTTGAAGTCCGTTTAATAAATATACTTAAAAAAAAAAAAAGTTTTTCCAAACTTGGCATGATGAGAATCAGTGCAGTGTACTTACAGAGTGAGACACACAAAATTGACCAGAAAACCCACCAACAAACAGCAGATAGTTACCATAAAAGTCATGTTTTATATTAAAATAAACATTTTGATCCCAAACAGTCCCTATCCCTAAACAACTGATGTTGGTTCACATTTATTCTTCAGTTTTGGTTACCATAAAATAAGTCTTAAGTTTCCTTCCGAGCGGCATTACAAAAGTTAAAAAATCTTTAATTTGTCACTTTCTGACGCAGCATCCACGAACCTGTGAAAATTCCTATACTTTTGGGTTTTTGATCTACATTTTAAACTGAAATCCACCTTTCTGATAAAATCTTTAAATGTGATGGGCAGCACAAACTGATATTCATATTGTCCATTGTGACTGAGAGGAAGCAGATAACTTAGAGACTTGGAGAGATAGATCAGAACGATTAGTCATTGATCAGGAAATTCGTCTATTGTGATAATTGATCATTTAAGTTGTTTTTCAAAATTTTCCATTTCCAGCTTCTTAATTGTGAAGACTCTCGGCTTTTCTTTGTTCCGCACAATAGTTTATGAAATATATCTTGACTGTTCTTTGACTCTAAAACATGAAATTTGGCGACACCCTAAACTTTGAATAGTTAAAATGTTTTTCTGTATTTATTAGCGATTTTCAACCAGTGGGCCCTGGTCCACTTGTGAGCATCACAGCACGGTACAGTGGAGCGTAGAGATACTGCAAATTGGTTAGATTCAATTAAAAATGTATTGTTTTGGTAATTTACAAAGCCAGTTATTTATATATCTAAATGTGCTCAATAATGTGATAATAAATCACTGTGTCAATCACAACACATCATCAGGGAGAGCAGGGTCTCCCACACATTCATTTTGTTGTAGCGGCACATGATTTAAACATCTGCCACCACGTTTAGAATTTCTATTTTTGGAACCTTTCATTAGGCGCACTGTTGGAACACATATAGCGTTCGGTTATTTATTGCTCCACATTCTCTCAGCGCAGAGCAAATACAGACAGAGCAGCAGAACCGCAGGTGCAGTGAAAGTGAGACTTAACCATTCTTTAAGAACCATTCGATCTTAAAGTTTGCTTTCGCTTACGAACAGCTGCTCCCCTCATCTGTCAGCCTGATCTGATCAGCTCTGATCTGATCGACTGACCAATTATCCACTCACGATTCTAAACTCCTCGAACGGCTGCTGAGGAAAAAAAAAGTTCCGCCTGCGCTGCATTCACAGCCTCCTATTTTAGAGAGGGGACAGACTGATATACAAGGACGAACAGGCAAAAAAAAGAAAAGCAGCTCCACCCCAACGCAAATATTCTGTATGAAACACTGTAGAAACATATCTGTTTTGCCACTGTTAGCTCAAAGCAGATGGGTTTTTGAAATGGAAAAAGTGATGTGGGATAAAACCCTGCGCCAGTTCAAGTTCTAGTGTGTGTGGTGTGGAAATATGACCCTGAATGCATTAAATTTGCTTTCTAATGGCAGGCAGTGATGCTGTGTGTTGACTGTGGTGAAATCCTGTCAGATGAGGCATTAACACCACCAAAGCTCCAGAGAAACTTAAACCAGTCAGGACGTGTTGGGAAGACAAAGGAATATTTCCTCAGAAAAAGGGACGGGCTTCAGGCACAACAGAAAGTCAACATTAACAGCTGACATATTACATATTAACAAACTGGTTTATTTTTTATCTGTTTTTTTTTTTGTCATGATCTGTTTTTTAATTGTATATTTGGGAAGGTGGTCCTCTGAAACTTTTTTAATACAATAAGAAGTGGGCCTTAAGTTACAAATGGTTGAGAACCCCTGATATTTTTAATGTTACAGTGTGGGAGATTTATATCAAACGTGGTCAAAGTTTCTAATGACGAGGTAAATGTATGTAAAAAGTAATCACTGAGCAAAATCCTCAAGCTGCAGACCGTTCTGAATACTGTTTTCAACTTTTTTTTTTTCTACTTTTGAGACGAGCTAACATTAGCTGGCGACTGATTTCTATAAAGGGACATTGTGTAGCGTTTTCAGTTGTTTACTGGCAGAAATCGATGTCTGCATTCATAAATATGTCATTATTGGTGTATCATTACCTCCACCAATAATCTGGCTTATTCTCGTGAAAGTAGAATTTCGGATTTGTTTGTACATTGTAAGTCGTTTGGGGGGTTCCATAATGTTCCGCCATCTTGAAAATACACCCGCCAGCAAGGGACATATAGCAGTACCAGGGAATAGCCCCGCCTTCGGTGTTTTCGCTGATAGCCAGGCCAGCGCTGCAAGACTGAGAAGCCGAAGCAGAGGAGCAGAGGCCCTTCGCTACTACCCCGGCTCTACTGCACCATAACAAAGTCCCACTCTTTGAGCATAATGCAGGATCATGCATATGCAGCATCACGGGAGAGGAATCCTCGTCGCCAAGGAAGCGCAAAAGGGAATCAAAAAGGCAACATGACTGGTGAATTCAAACAACGAGTGTCAACATTGGGGTAGCCTTTCCCAGGTGGAAAGAGCTGCTGAAGGAGAAAGGTCTTAAAAGGGAAGCTGTGATTGGCCTGCTGTCCTGCCTGTCATTTTTTCCCAACAGGCAGGCCAGGCTAATGCAATCACAGGCCAGCGCCGCTGTCAGCGGCACAGTGATGCGAGGAGAGGGATGAGGTGTGTGAGGCTGAGCCACTTGTCAGTTGTCAAAAGACAAGACGTGATTGGTTCGTTTCGATTTACACCCGCCCCAACAGTCCTATGTTGTAAACACAGCCAGCATGGTGAGGAGGGGGTTTGTCAACTCGCGTCACGTGTGTCTGTGTAGGAGCCTGAATGAATACTTCATGAAGGACTGGATGACATGTAGCTACATGCTAACATCAAGGAAACATGTAATCTCGGTCCCTAACGTAAATTTATCTCCAACTTCAGATCATATTCCTGCTGGAACATGCCCAGTTGTGTTTAGAAGCTTCATAAGTGATTTTTCATGGTAGAAAGTGGCGCTTTTCTCCATTAGTCAGTCCCCCAATTGCAGTAGAGTGGTGCAGGGATTTTTTGTTGGCCAACCAGGAAGTTAGCGTTGCCCTGGTTCTCTTGTCAAAAATCCTATGGATTTTTTTTTTTTTTTTGGATTCTTGCAGAAAATAAGCTCTGTGGCAAACGTTTATGATGCCTACATGTTTTGTTCAGTAGGGTAATGTTCTGAAATGGAATGGGTAGATATGAAGGAGTTCAGACAGGTATGAGGGGCTTCATTATGAAGGGCCTTAAAGGTGAGCAGAATCTTGAAATCAGTGCGATATTTAACATGAAGCCAGTGAAGTAGATGTTTGTGCCAAATTTGAAGAAAATCCCTCCAGCTGTTCTTGAAATATTGCATTCACAAGAATAAGATGGATGCAAGGTCATGCTGACCTTGACCTTTGACACTTTGACCACAAAAACTTAATCAGTTTATCACTGAGTCCAAGTAAATGTTTGTGCCAAATATTAAGGAATTCCTTCAAGGCATTCTTGAGCTACTGCGTTCAGAAGAATGGGACATATGGAGGCATTAAAACCCACTGATTTCAAGACAAGGTAACCTGGAGTGCAAAAATGCAAACTCGTTTCCTGGTTCTAGGACTCATAATTGCTACACTCTATGACCTTGCAGAGATGCCAAGATAGGAAGACCTGTAAACACTGACCAATCAGAGCAGAATGGGCTTTTTCAGGAGGGGGTGCTTAAAGAGACAGGCACTAAAATGAAACATTTCAGACAGAGGGTGAAGACAGGCACACACAGTATGAGTGTTTTTTAAATATTAAATGATGTAAACATGTATTTTGGGTTTCTAGCACCAGTACAGCCTGAAAAAATAAACCACATTCTGACTAAATGTTAGTCTGAGTCTGCTTACAACCAAATGTGTTTAATCTGAACAACTCAAATGAAATCTACATTTTCTTCTAAACAACATTAAGAAAACTCATTCCTCCTCTTTGGTTTGAGACTTTGGTGTTAAACATCAGAAACAGGATTTCCTGCTAACTGATTGGAATCAATTCATCTGATAAGATTCAGATAATTTGCACCATTTGAAGCTGATAAGTTGTTGATTAAAACTTGGTGCTTTTTAGTTGTTGGTGAAAATGTGTAGGATTAAATGAAGTCAGAGCAGAATCTCAACTGTTTGTTTTTTTCTGCTGTTTTCAGATCAAGTCAGAGACAGCCGGATCTACAAAAGCCTGCAGTCGATCTGAATGGATGGATGTGCATGTCATGTGACCTCTCCCCCTTCCACCTGACAGGAGCTGAACGCTGGCTGGACCCCATCAGGTGAATTAATTTACACAGAAGCATGTTGGATCTATAACCAAAAGTTCAAACTGAAGCTGAGTAATGTTTAAAATGTTATGAAAAATAAAATGATACTAATGCAGGAACAGTACTGGGTCTTGTACCAAAGCAAATACTGTTTTTGCTTCCCTATTTGAGGGGTGTAAACACATTTTTTAAAACCAGAATTACAGCCCTGTGGTTGTATGCCTCCGTGCTCCAGTCAAGTTTCTCTTACAGTTTATATCCATGTCTGTGAAAACATGAACGCTTCACACACAGAAGATCTATACAATCAGCACAGTTTCAAGATCAGTGTCACCAATTCAGTATCTGACTAAATGTCTCCCCTTCTCTTCCCGAGAACCTTTGACCTTTTGGATATAAATGTCATCACTTCATGATTTTATCCTATTAGCAATTTGAGTGAAGTCTTGTCATAATTAGCGTATGAGTTATTGAGTTATGGCCAACGACATGTTTTGTGAGGTCACACTGACCTTGACTTTTGACCACAAAATTCTAACCTGTTTATTCTTCAGTCCAAGGGGACCTTTGTGCCAAATTTAAAGAAATTTCCTGAAGGTGTTCTTAAAATATCATGTTCACGAATATGAGACAGATGCACAGTCACATTGACCTCGACTTTTTACCACAGAAATCCAGTTGGTTCATTCTTGAGTTCAAGTGAACATTTGTGCCAAATTTGAAGAAATTCCCTTGTGTTCTTGAAAACTAACTGAAACGGTATTGCGTACTTACAAAACTGTAAAATAAAAATATTCAGGAAATACATTTAGTATTAGTTTTTGTAAATTTGGTCAAATGTGTGTTGTGTTTGTATTGTAATAATTATTCTGAACTTCTTAAATCTTGCCACTGACAAATACCATAATATAAATTAAATAAAAAATAAAACTAATAAAACCAGCAAACCCAATCTGGAAACTAACAAACTAAAATGACTTGGGGGGGGAAAAAAAAAAATAAAATAAAAAATACAAAACTTAAATAGCTCTAGATATGTCCGATATATTCAAAACATTGCCCACACGTTAAAGTGAGTCTAAAAAACAAAAAAAGCAACTGAATCAATCTTTTTTTTTTCACTTTTTATTTTTTGCTTGCAGACAAAAAAAGATATCCATGAAAGTCCAGATATAATAAATAAATTAACTACTAAAAACTGTTGGCTATTAAAGCATGTCAAAGAATGGCAGAAAGGCGTAACTTACAGAGCTCATATAAGGATCAATAAAAAACCCAAACCACCGCTCCACCCACTGATTGTTCTTTGATGTTTGCATATCCTAACAGAGTCCTACACGGTTCAGTAAACACAGGAAGAGAGAGCAGAGAAAAGCAAAATAAAAGCTTATTTCTTTGTCTTTTTTTTTAACCCCACATATGAAAAGTTAAAAAGTTCCCGTGGAACCGAGCCAAGTGCTTGTGGTTTCTCATCCCTAAAATATCGTCTGTAATTCTTGTGGAAAACCTGAAAGATATTGTTTTACTAGTTAACCCGTATTTGAGCAAAGAAACGCACTAATAACTATGTCTTCTTTTTTTTTTTCTTTACAAAGTGATTCACTTACTTTGGTGGCGAGGACAAAAACAAAAAAAGTAACGCCATCTGAAAAGACATAATTATTATTGTGTACTCGTATTTTCATGCATACAGTATTGAATTCTCTAGAAAAAGAAAACTGTCGTAAAAGTGTAAATGTCACAATCTTACCGAGTTTGTAGCTTAACTGACTGAGGTAAAGTTGCCTGTTTCCTGAAGTAGAGCACACATGCCTTTTACTCTTTTTTTTTTTTTTTTTTTGGACAAGGACAAACAGTTTTTGGGTCCATCTCCCTTTCAAGTCGATCAATAAATCTGCTTGTTTAAAAAAAGACCCAAATAAGAAGTGATCTGGGAAAGTGTCTAAAAAATGAATGAAGTTCGGTTTGTAACAACCTCCAACATCTGTAAAAAAAAATCTTATCAAAGCTTTAATGCAGAGCTCAAAGGAAAAATCCACCTTCAAAACACATCATTTATCTAACTGCCTTTTTTTTTTTTTTTTTTTTTTTTACAAGAGAAGCTGAGGGAAAATGTATACATTATATGGTACTTCAACAATGTTAGTCATCAAAATGGGTAGAAAATAATAATTTCTTCAGAAAATAATCTTTGTTGGAAATGTAAAGGCAGGAAGGCACCTTTATCCATGCAATATGGGCCTGGCCCCTAGTTCTACCTTTCTGGAGAGAGACAATCAAAACAATGGAGGAGTGGCTATGTATTTGTTGTTTTTGAATGTACATGTATGTATTTGGGGGTTTTTTGTGTTGATGTTCTTCAAATAGAAAAAAACTAAATAAAAAACTTAAATTAAAAAAAAAAGTAATCTGATGCTAACGTGCTTATATATCTGAACTCACAACTGCCTGATTACATCAGTAAGCATTTACACTGGTATTTATATGTCAAGGACTACTCCAGGGGTGTCAAACATATGGCCCAGGGGCCAGAACCAGCCCGCCAAAGGGTCCAATCCGGCCCTCTAGATGACCTTACAGACCTAATGTTGATGCAAATGTAAAGGCTGAGAGGTTTCAGGAGCAATTTAAACAGTGAGTAGATACTTCATGTAAATACTGCCTCAGAGGCCTTTTCACCCTGACCAGAATACAGCTCTCTGAAATAATTATGAATGCTTACTGTGTTCATATTTAAAGATAATAAACATTGTGCAAAACATTGTCAACCAGCAGCTTCAGTACAAAAGAATCTGTATCAGACTTCTACCTTAAAGCAATATTGGTGGAACCCTGCTGCTGAGGCACTGACTAAACTTCAGACTTTAAGGCAGGGGATGACTTAACCTGTTTCTTCAATAGCTTCCACTGCAGTGGACAATTATGTAAAAATGTAATGCATGTGAGTAGTAGACTGACTGAATGTGGAAAAACTTTCTTTCTTTTTTGTTTGCTAAATGGATGACCCTTTTAGAATGACAAAAAAAAATCAAGGGGTTGACATTTATAGGTTCTTATGCAGTGGTTTCAGTAATCCAGCCCACTTGAGATCAAATTGAGCTGTGTGTGGCCCATGAACCAAAATGAGTTTGACACTACTCTCTGTGTCCAGTTAACTAGGTACACCCTGCTAAAACTAACATAATCTAATAAAACATTCTCAGGTACTTTGTTTTATATCATTATAAACTGATTTTTTTTTTTTTTTTTTGGGTTGTTGGTCAGACAAAACAAGACATTAGATATTTTTTAAAATATTGATTAATCTGCCCTTTACTGCCTCAACTAATTATTTTGTCAATATATATTATAAAATATTGAATAATCTACTCCCTCATTGCCTTGATTGATTATTTATCAGAAAATAGTAAAAAATCAGGACTTCCCAGAGCCAGAGTGACATCTTTACATAACATGGACCAACAGTAGGGGGAAAAAAAAGAAGAGAAATATTTACTGTGATCAAAACAAAAAAAGAAACAGAAAGCAGCAAATGTTCATTTTCAAGAAGCTGGAACACAAGAATGTTTTTGTTTTTTAATCTATTTGTGTTTGATAAATAACTTTAGTAGTAAAAAGCAATGCAGTCCATACAGCATTCAGTGCTGACATAAATCCCTCATGAAGGGTATAATGTTTAGTTTGCAGTGATTGAACTGCACGTTGCAGTTTGAGGCGCTTTAACAACAAACATGTCTTTAAGGCTAAAATAGTTAGTCAATTAAAATCAACCAGCAGAAAATCAATCAGCAATAGTTTTGATTGATTGATTGATTGATCTTTTGAGACACTTTTCAGGCAAACATCTGCTGTTAATGATTTTTTTTCTATTGTTTATTACTATAGGTTGAATCTCTAGGTTTTGGACTGCTGAGTGATTTGAATGTGTCACCTCGGGCTCTCCGGGATATTGTGATCAGCATTTTTCTGACATTCATTGGGCCAAATGAAAACAATTGGCAGATTAATAATAAAAAAGAAAATGACTGTGCTTTGCCTTGCATCACATTAACAACTGGGTTTTCTTTTTGTGAGAAAGGACAAAAGTCACATCTGGCAATATAGATATTTTATGTTTAAATTTCATAGTACTAGCTGTCTCGGAATTTCTACATAACACTAGTGTCCTGCAGGTGTTATAAATTACTAATAACTTAATCTAAGGATTTTTTATTATATAAATGTATGTTAAGAGTTTATATAAGCCAGTATATTGTCACTGGAATTTTAAATATTGATGCTAGCCTCAAAAAGCAAATTTCAGTCGAGCTCTAGTTGAAGTTTTCAGCATTTCTTGTGTATTCATGAAGGTAAATAAGTCTTAAGTTACTGACATGACTTTTATAGTTGCATTGTGGGATAATTCAGTCCACTATGTCGAGTATAATAACTCTGATTAGACATTATAAAATGCAACAATTCTTAAATGAGGAGTTTCAGGGTGGATTTTCCCTTTAAGGAGTTAGTGTCTGTTTTTTCCTCCATCCTTCAGTGAATTGTATGTTTGGAGGTAAATTCACAAACTGAATTGATGACATTGAAACTGAATGGACCCAAACACCTGCTAACATGGAAATTATCACCATATTCAAAAGAACTCATAACAGTATAATGGATTCAGTCCCCATTATATTTAGATGTCATTCAGATTTAAAAATAAAAAAAAATACAAAAAGTTAAAACGCAGACGTGGAATTCATTCCAGCACTGATTTCTTTTGATTTACAAAAAAACATGGCACTAATCTGAGTTGTCTAGTCACAGAAAAAAAGTATGGTTTTAAAAACCTTTTTTTTTTTAATTTCAGAACAGCAAAATGGTTTCACTGTGTGGGGAGAGGACATTCCCTTGAGAAAATGGTCCATTATTTTGAAAAAAAAAAAAAAAGTTACCTTATATTAATGAGAAAACCATGCGAGGTCTCACCTCTTACTTTAAAAACATTTTATTTTTTATTTTTTTTGTAAGAAAAATGACATAAAAGGCCAAAATAAAAGCCCTGTCATTCTCACCAAAATAAAAGTCTTGTTATTTGTACAGGAGCAGAACTGGAACTTACTCTCGTGGTGACGTTTGGTGAGTCGTCATGCACGTTCGATTGGTCCCCACAGTTCATTAGCAGAAACAAACTACATCCTGATGCTTTGTCCGTTACTTCAGCTCCATCGTCTCAGTGCTTCTCAGCTGCATCAGGACCCAAAGGCAAGGCACAATCCCGTCGTTTTAGTTAACATGTCATCCATCTGAGCTGTGACTCTGAGCTTCCTGCAGCCATCTTTGGGTCCCGACCCACCAACTGAGAAACACTGACACGTGTTGTCCTCCATGTCGTCTCCACGGTGGGGGGAAGCAACGTTGATGCTGCGGAATAAAAAAAGAAAAGGAAAAACATAAAATCAGATCAGGGCAGGAAGGTTTCTGACATGAAAGGTGCTGTACATAATGTAATATACATGAGTGATAATTTACATTTTAAAGATCAATCCCCGAAATATGTAAATCAAAAAATGCATTTGTTTACTTCAGATTCAGGTAACTAAATCCCTGACAATGACCTCAAATTTACCATGTTGACAGTACTGGACACTCCAAATACACTGACTGTATAGTTCAATGGTCATTATGTCATCAGTTTCTGATAGTGACTTAGTTGTTCTTTATCTCAGACATGTGTTAGGATGTTACATACCTTGACATGTTTCGGCGGAAACTTCCACCTTCCTCAGAAGTGTCACTTGGTGGTGGTTGTGACGCGTCTTTATCAGCTGATCAGGGGCGGTGGACGGACAGCAGGTGGCGTGATCGTCCTGTCAAAGCTGACAGGATGGTCACGCCTCCCTAATATCAGCTGATTGACAGATCAGCTGATAAAGACACGTCACAACCACCACCAAGTGACACTTCTGAGGAAGGCTGAAGTTTCCGCCGAAACATGTCAAGGTATGTAACATCCTAACACATGTCTGAGATAAAAGAACAACTAAAGTCATTAACTCTGACTGTATGCAACTGAATATCAAGTCCAAAACAATGTAAATTGATTAAAAGAATTTATTGCATCTACTTTATCTCTGCAGGGTTTTCTGAGTGTACCCCTCGACCCCCTTTAAAGGGAGGTGCCCTGGAGGGTGCTCATCACATGCCCAATCCGTGGCTCTACTGTGAACTCCCTCCAGAGGTCAGAGCTCCCCTTTCTTAAAGGGTGAGTCTTGTTTTTGTCATCTCATTCTTTTGGTCACTGTTGTTTCTTCTTCTTTAAAATCCAGAATACATTATGTCCAAATAAAAGTCAGTATGGTATGTCATGAGAAGTAAAAAACAAACAAAAATAATGACAATAATAATACTAATAATAATAAAATATCTTGCGATAAAATGTAAAATGTCAGAGTACAGAATATAACATTTTTTAAAAAGTCTTCACAGTATTTCAAAAAACTCAAAGATAAAAATCATTGTAAAATACGTCCAAAAAAGTCAAAGTATAATTCATAAAAAAAAACAAAAAAACATTCACCATAAAAAAAGTCATGATATTGCATGGCATAAAGTATTTTTCTTGTGAGCTGAGTTGTGGCTGGTTTTGAGGCTCATGTAACCACCATTTGTACTGTGGAGAGTTTTATTAGTAAACTGAAACTAAAAAATGAAAGGATGTTTTGCTGCCTCTTGCAGCAGCTGGAGTCGGAGAAAAAGTAACTTCATTCACTGAGCCGGGATTTTTGAGGTGGAACGTTTACTTGTAATGTTACTTAATGCATGAGTTGACAACGTGATTCCATCAACACACCGTGACAACTTTGACCATCACTTTAGTTGTTGTATGACATACACTTAATAGTTAGTGGATCTTCAAGCGTTTTATATGTATTAATTTTGAACGGGTTATGTGAACTGCATACATTCTAATCCTCACTCGCAGAAAAAAAAACATTGCAGAGCATCATTTCTGCAGGCTATGTAACACTAAAGCCCTGAGCTTGCCTTAGAGGGACTAATGCACAAACCCGCTATTTTTAAATATCCCATGGAGAGAGACTCTCAGTGCAGCCTGTTATATTTTGTTCTGAAAATGTCGGCGTGCAGCCTCATTCTGTGGACGATAAACAAGATGCAGACTTCCATCTGTGTCACCAGTAATGAGGAAGTACAGTGAGTGCTGGATGGAGCAGTGAGTGACAACAACCCCGCCCACATTTAAGGGTACTGTTTGTGGTGGAAACACTAGGGTCTAGGTACCATGTCTGAGGGGTTACTTTTGGTTTCAAAGGTACCATATAGAAAGTGTTTTGGTGGAAACGCGGCTAAAAAGTCATAGTATAGTATGTCTAAGTAAATTAAAAAGTCATGTTAAAATATCTCAAAATAAGTCATAGTATAGTTAAGTTACAAAACTTTAAAAAGTCACTATGTCATAAAATGTATTTTAAAAAGTAATAAATAAGTCATAGTATAAGTTATAACAGTAAACAAAAAAATTGTATATTATGTCCAAGAAGTCATGGTAAAGTACAGTCAGGTCCATAATTATTTGGACAATGATACAGTTGTCGTCATTTTGGCTCTGTACACCACCACAATGGGTTTTAAATGAAACAATGAATACCTGCTTAAAGTGCAGACTCTCAGCTTTCATTTAAGGCTTTTTTCAAAAATGTAGTATGAACCGTGTAGGAATTACAACCATTTCTTCACACAGTCCCCCAACTTTAAGGGCTCATAAGTATTTGGACAAACTANGTTTTAAATGAAACAATGAATACCTGCTTAAAGTGCAGACTCTCAGCTTTCATTTAAGGCTTTTTTCAAAAATGTAGTATGAACCGTGTAGGAATTACAACCATTTCTTCACACAGTCCCCCAACTTTAAG
>NC_065527.1:31366298-31367634 GCF_006386435.1 Epinephelus moara | reverse complement strand
GTGGGTCCCAATTTTGGTACCGTGACAACACTAATCTGGAGGGGATTCATCTGCAAAAACTAATGAAAAACTAAACAACGGTATTCGGTACTCGGTATTCGGCCAAGCGTTTAATTTTATTCGGCTTCGGCCACAAATTTTCATTTTGGTGCATCCCTATATGTTACAATGTAGTATGTCATAAAAAGTACAAAAAAAGTCGTAGTATAGCAAATCAATGTAAAAAAAAATCATTAAATGTCAAAGTGTCGTTCTAAAAGTAAACAAAAATCATTGTATAGTTTCTTAAAAACATAAGTCAGTGTTGTATTTCATGAAATACAAAAAAATCACAGTATAGTATGTTATAAAAAGTATGTCATTAAAAAAATCCCCATAAAAAGTCATTGTATTGTACGTTGTAATGTCTGTAGTTGAGAACAAGACATTTGTATAGATGAGTTTACTATGTACAGTTTCTTGAAGACACAGTCTTGCTGGTGACGTCATCCTAACTAGGATCGCTGCTCAGTTTAACCAGAAGGAAGACGTGTGAGCACGGAGTAACGTATATATATATATATATATGCCAACATCTGCTACATTTCAGCCCTTTAAGAATGTTATGGGCAGGTTAATTGGAGTTAAGATTCATATCTAATCTCTTCCTTTGGCATTTTGAGTTTGGATATTTTTTTATCAAATAGCATGGAGGTAATTCTTGTATTTGCTGATATTGAGCAGACATGTGAGTCGGGTAAAGGTTAAATTGTATGTAAAGCAACCCGTGAGATGTTCTGTAGGCCTATGTAATGCTTAGCTTGTTTAGCCACATGCTAACTTCAGTGTGCCTTTATCTTTTTTGCTGTTCCTCTGATGTGGATACAAGATGATATTGGATTTAATTCTGCATACTATGTTTGAGATAATATACTAGACTCCATCATGTTTGATGCATATTTTATTTATGTACAGCGCATCTACATTCACTGTATTGTGATCTGTGGTTTTACATCATTAAATGAAGAGGTGAATGTTGTCTTAAATGTGATGACTGGGGAGGAGTTATCTGCCTGCTGCCCTATGTAGGGTGCATGCGGGCGACAGAAATTCTAAAGCAGGGTTCAACGCTAAGGTTTTTTTTCACTTGCCCAGTCGGGCAAGTTGGTCAGAGATCTACTTGCCCGAAGTCAGTTTTTACTTGCCCTATAAAAATTGTTTAATTTAAGCGGCTATCAAATAACAAAGACTGCAGTTATTTTTATGTTATGTAATCTTTATTCACACTGTATTTATTAATTAAAACAACATAAGTCATGTATTGTAGCTTAATTCCTACACAAAAATGACAGTGTCA